>NC_079441.1:20737152-21037152 GCF_903798145.1 Danio aesculapii | reverse complement strand
TGAATGGTCTTTTAACATATAACAACTGAAAGTTCTGTTTTGACAACATTGCAAATTAACTAAAAGCTGTGTAATACACTCATTGCTATAAATGGTAGTTTATAGACCTCTTCTTTTTTAGTAAAAAAGTATTAGATTTGTAGGTGTGCATTTTAATTCTTATGCTCCAAACTTGTTCTTAATTGAAACATGTTGAACTCTTCTTTCATCATTTGCAGTGTTTCCAAATTGCATTGTATCATTGTTGCACTTTTCGTAACAATTTTTACAGCGGTGTTATATTATTTTCTGTGGCAGTTCATTCCGCTGTGGCAACCCCTGATGAATAAAGGGACTAAGCCAGAGTAAAATGAATAGATGAATTATTTTCTCTAAAGCTGCTTCCGGCCATGACACGTGCATACCTAAATGTTATAAGAGATGTGTTTTAGGGATTATATGCAGCATCTTTCATTTATTCTCTCAGGTAAGGCAAGATCTTCTCTTAAGGTTCATACTTAGAGGGGAAAATGTGCTCAATGCGTTATAAAGCTTGAAGCATCAGAATCGGTACTCAGTATCAGCCGATCACCATGACAAGGAATCGGTACTCAATATCAGCTGCAAAAATCCTGATCGGAGCATCACTAGCTTTGACCCAACTTGGCTGTCAGAGCAGCAATACTCCCTCTGGCTGTACAAGACTGATCTTGGTAAGTCAGTTAATGCACCCTTAGAAAAAAGAAGTATACTTAAGTAAAGGTCAAGTATAAAAGTAGACTTTATTTAGGAAGTAAATAAGCCCATTAATTCACACTGCAGTGACAAAAGCTGCACACTTGGTAGATAAAAAAAGATCTAACAATAAATATTTGTTTTTACCTTGTACAGTTCAAATAATTGTTCAGTTTTTTACTGCCATAAACGTGTCTGTGTCAGTCTCAACACCCATGGCAATTCTGTCCAATCACGTTTTAACTTTATTTCTTCAGAGTGTATAGTGTCTCTTTCATAGTTAATGCTGCTAACTTGCATGCTTCAGGGTATATCCGTTCAAATTTTCAAAAATTCAAACAAGATGAGAAACTCAATACTCATGCATGTTTCTCTCTCAGCTCACAAATTATTTTTTAAATTCAACATGCTTTGTGCTGCACCTTATTAGGCTGAATGCACACAAGATAAAATCAGAATACCCATATTTAACAGTCGGCTAAGTTTGAGCCCAAGTACAAGCATACATTAGTGAATTTTTTTTTTGAATGACAGCAGCCAAAATGAACGCTCTGGTCATTACCATTAATCAACAACAAAAGACTACATTAAATAACCAGAACTGAAATTAGAATACATGGCCTTATGAATAATAATAAAAAACATACTGTAAATGGCAGATAAGGTATTTATGCATGGTATTTTTAAATGGTATTTAAACTTAGAACCGGGTTTTTTGTTGTTGTTGTTTTTTTACAATGTAAAGCGAATCAAACTGTTAAATCGATACAAATAATCTGACAATTTAGTGAAACATCCCACCACTACTTTCTACAAATTTACTTTAAATCTGTGTTTCTCAACCACGTTCTTGGAGGACGTTTCAGCCATGCACATTTTCCATGTCTCCTTAAGCAAACACATCTGATTCGGACCATCAGCAGAGACAGAAAGACCTGTAATGGGTGTGACAGACTAAGGAGACATACAAAACATGCAGTGCTGGTGGTCCTCCAGGATTGTGGTGGAGAAACACTGCTTTAAATGATTGCAAACATACGCTCAACCTTAGGAGAGAAAAAGTGCACACATTGGACAAGGATGAATTTTTCTAATTAGCTTGGATCACAGATCAGTGTTTGTGCAGTCTATTAAATAGAGCACACTATGAAATTCTGCATAAATGAAAACAAAATATAACTTAGGTTTTACGGTGAAATGCAGGTGTAAAAAAAGTCAAACTAGTTCCCAGAGCAGCATAACTAACCTGAAGGTAGGCTACATGGTATTCAAGCAAGGCCTGGGCATTACTGATGTTCTCTTTAGTTCCGACAAAGATAAAAGGAACCATTCCCTGAAAAAAATAAAGAAAAGAGGAATAGCAGTTACATTGTTAGTAAATTCACAACCCATTTCAGACGTTTCAGGTTCAAATGCTGAAAATATGTAAATAAACAGTGTGTTGCTAACAATGTGTTGTTTTCCTCGCTGAGGTTTTATTTAGCTGCAACAGTGAGCGGTGTGTTGTATCAGGTGGGCGGCTCATTCACCTCTTGGCTGCTGACAGTGTTGTCTCTGCCAGCCCCCTGCCTGACTCCCTCCTCCCTGGGCAGCTTTTTATCATTGTCCCCTTCAATCCGAACCCGAACCACGCCCGATTTGTCGACTATTTCCTGGATAATTTTGCCATTTTTGCCAATAACTTTGCCTGTTGTGAAAAAAAAAAGAACAGAAAAGAAACAGAACTATTAGGTGAGATCATTCAGGCTTTGGCAGATCTTCAACATTTTTGCTTAGCTAATGTCTGTCCACAACTGAACCACATCCAGAAGTCCAAATGAAATGTGTCAGATAAGCAGAAAGCCAACTCACCTACTAGATTCCTTGGCACAGGGAAAGAATCCTCTTTAAACTCCAGATACGTTCTGGCCTGTTTGACTGCCTCTGGGGTCTTGGGTGAGGAAACAAAATGAACAGTTAAAAAAAAAATGAAATCATTGCTGCCAGTCACCTTATATGCATCAAAGTCGAACATTAAGAAAAGATGTTCACACCTCTCCATAGATCCGAAACGTGCAGCTTTCTTCTTCCAGCTCGATGGCAGTGACACCGGGAACCTTGCGGGCCTGCTGGATGTTGGCGCCATGTGAGCCGATGGCCAGACCCATCAGATCCTCACGCACCTTCACTTCCTCCTGATACGCAGACGCCAGCTGTTTACTTGTCTGCAATACACACAAAAACACACAATGTTGAGCTGGCTGTCTGCTTAATTAAACCACAGGGGGAATCCAGCATGGCTTTTAGAAGAATGTGCAGATAAGCAACACACAAAAAAAACAAAACAAGAATGAGAAAATATAAAAATAAAATAAACAAATGAATAATACACCAAGAGAATGCACAATCAGTGTAACCAAGATTGAGTAGGAGTTCACATTCCACAAATGTTAAGCTCCAGGGCTAGCTCCAAAAAACTAGTCAGCTCTACCAAAATGAGAAGCACAGATGGCATTTGTTTTCGTGAATTTAGAGTTGATTAAAAATATAGATTTTGTTTAGAATAATTAATTTAAAAACATACATAATTTGAGCATTTGTACAAATATCTCAGCTGGTTCAGACCTGTCATATACAAATAAATGAAAGCTCTATTAAATAACTCATTCAAAATTGCCGATTCATTTAGAAACTAAGTGAGCAGAAATGTATTACAGTAGATTGAATAATTGGACCATGTTTTTACTTAAGTTATGGTTCAGTATACAGAAGAAATTACAATTACAAAAACATAATGGGATATTAAGGATAGCATTCAACCCAGATTTTCAACCTTGTAGACTGGATAAGAGATTTAAACAGTGAGTTTAAAGAGGAATCACATCATTCAGTTCAGTGACCTCTTTTCACAGAACTATTCATGAGTTATCAGACCCTATCAGATACATTTGGCCTAGACAAGCAGGACTTGTACAGATACTTGCAAGTTAGGGATTACTTTAATAAAAAACATTTAAAAAAATTTAAGGATTATTATAATTTGATCACAGTATTTTTTGATTCATACATAAAATAACAAAAAAACTAGTCTCTAAATTATATGAATGCATACAAAACAGTAAGACTCATTCATCAAATTACATAACAAAAATGGGAGAACGAGTCAAACCAACAAATAACAGAGGAAGACTGATTTGACTGACATATGCGTGTCACACTTGCAAAAACCCCAAACTCGAGAGCTTGGAGAGAGTTTGGACAGAAATCTGATTAGGTTCTTTATAACTCCTAAACTGTCTGCATTGCATACATGTATTGAAAGATTGGGCTCTTGTTGGAGACAACGTGGAACCTCAATGACTAACCATTTTCACGCTTTTTGGGTTTGCCCAAAAATACAAACCAATAGATATTAAAATAAAAAAAGAGAAACTGGAGAAGAATTGGATTACTCATTTATTACATTATACCTTGGGAAGATACCAGAAATTATTCCAACTATTGACAAATACTTAATTCAAATACTTTTGGTAAGTAGCAGAAATGTAGGCTTCAGTTCATGGCACCAGGTAAACACCATGGGGACGCTTGCCTGCTTCAGCCTGAGTAACCCGGTGAGCGATAACACCATGCAGTCCTCTGTAGCACACCCTCATGTTGTCAGTAATAGTGTTGTCCCAGTATTGAAATTTTAGAAACGTACATTTCTCGCTAACATTTAAGCGCCGCTGAGCGAGTTCTTAAACACCACAGATTTGTCATTGTGTTTACCAGTGCTCATAAGAAATTACTGAGATTGGCCATGAAAAGTCATAAATTCACTGCTCTTCACAGAGTGCAAACACAGATACTGGAGTGTTTTAAATCCACGAAGATCAGGGCATTCATCAGCACATCGCTCATCCGTGTTTGCACTCTATAAACATTGGTGAAGTGCAGTGAATGTTGACGTTTTTTTTTTTACAATTTCAGTACGGACTGGTGCCTAAATTCAGTATCATGACTAGTCTAATATTGTGAAAGAATCAGTTTATTAATCTGGGTTTGATAAAAAGCATTTAAAATGTGTGTTTGGGACAGAAAACGTTAGCCAACTAGTGCCATTTACCTTAATTTAGCTAAAAATTCACTATCCATTCAGAACGGACTTCAGGTTACTTGGAAGGCGGCGAAATTATAAATTCGTGTCACTTTCTCTTTGCTGACAAGATATACAGCCAGGTACACAACGTTCCCATGTGACTTCAGGTGATACTTCCGGGTTTCTTCCCACTGCAGCTTCGATTTCTCTTTTAAAATGGCGAATGCGTGAAATCAGTCTATAGTCTAATTTCATTATAGAGAGAAATAACAGATAAACCAAGACTGCAATTCGGTCAATTTTGCTAACAGATAAACAGCTCTTGTTAATATTTCAGCATGTTTTCACTTTCGTATTCGACATGAAACACATTTACCGTTAGGAATGACATCCCGCTCTACTCATAATTCTCTCTGCATATAGCCATATATGCCTATTACACAACTATAAAACACTGTGATATGGGTTGGTTGGTTAGTTCATTAGGTTGTATTGCTTTCTCACTACAATCAAGCCACTCCAGAGTGTTTCAATCGAGCCAAGACCACCTTGATGGTTTTAGTGTGAAGCAGAGTGTGATTGTGGTATCCACATATGCAAAACAAACTGAGCAAAGGAGCCAAATGTGCCAGGTTCCGAAACAAACATCTAGGTGTGAAAGCACCTTAAACTGGTGTATAAAAATCAGTATCACATTTTTAACATGAATGATACAATTGTACAGCAAATGCACAAAATTCCTGAAACGATTCTCATTACAATAATCACTCAAAAATCTGTAAAACAAGAAGTTTCAGAAACTATTCATAGACAAGGCTGTTTATGGAGTATTAAAGGTATTATTTCTGTTAATCACTTGATTAACCATCAATGGAAAACCAGCTTTTATATCTTCTTATAAAAGAAATTCCCATTAAACAAAATACCAATACTGCATGTGCTTACCTCTAAGTGTTTGGTGGCCTCCTCATTGCGGGACATCAGCATTAGTTTGGTGCGAATACTCCGGAAATGCATGTCACTCAGTAGCCCAGCTCGTTTCACTGTGGACTCATTTGTAGACTGAGGAGAAGCAGACGAACATCTTCAGAAACAAAGCTATCAGTATCAATAATCACTATTAAAAAGATCAAGTAAATACTAAACGCTGACCAGGACAATTAGTTGGTGTGTAGAGGTGTTGTAGAAGATGCAATTTGCTCCGATAGCTTTCCTGAAGTCTTTGTGGATGTTCTCGGTCAAACAGCTGCACCATTTAGAAAGGAAAAGAATAATTAACATTAATTTCTAAAACGCATATTCAATACAGAACTCTTCAAGACCCAGATTTTATATTAAACAAAGTTACTGTACAACACATTGATAAAACTGCATTGGCCAAATTTGGATCAAAATGATTAGAATAAAATTAGAAAGCAGCTTGAGAACAACATTTGAATAAATGTTGTCTGATGTTGTTCTTGACAGCTGATATATGCAAACACATTATGTAAATAAGAGAAATGTTGCAGCAGGTGAACAATGTAGCCCAAATCATATTTTCCTTTAGTGTTTCGTTGAAGGACATTTAGTTGTTGTTTGTTGCTAAGGACGCACTGAACTAATTTGGTTAAATCAAACAACCAAATAACAAATTTACACAATGTCCTGACATGAGAAGATATGGAAACACAAATTTTGATACCATCTGAATGCTGCAAATGTAACTTACATGTCTCTGAGATCCTCTGGTACAGCGATAGGGACTTTATAGAAGGAATTTTGAGCCGAGGGGCTGTTGGGATTGACTGGCCGGATTCGCTCTGATGTGACAATTTCATTGTATGTGGCGTCGCAGGCTGCATACTCGATCACATAGAACTGTATAGACAAAAACAAAACCGATATCACAATGCCTATCACCACATGTATATGATGAAACCTCCTTCAGAGAAGAGACCTTTTATCAACGTATACATTTTAAATAAGTGGCAAAAGGAGTGGGATGCACTGGAAAATGATAAATTGTATGAAATTCAACCTGAAATCTCAAACTGAGTTAAGACATTTTAAGACTAGATTTGATCAAATGATTTTTTCAAGATGTTGTACTAGACATACAAGATTAACCCATGCCTTTTTGCTTAAAGGTGAAGACCCCACTCAATGTTTGCACTGCACAACTCCCCTTACTGTAAAACACATTTTACTGGACTGTGCTGGTTTTAATGATTTCAGAAGGCTTTTTTTATGAAATGAACTCTCTTTAGAACATTTAAGGACACCAGGAAATGTTTTTAGAATTTTTATAATTTAATAGCGCTAAAAATCTTATTTAATATATGTATTCTTTTGTTTGTTTCTTTTAATTTTACATTTATTATTGAAATGTTCTTGCCATGAAAATAGATTGCTGATTGCTGACAAGGCATTAAACAAAAATTCATTACATTACAAAACAAAATCTCTGCATGCACATGAACTGTCAAAGGACACAACTTTAAAAAAAAAAAAAAAAATTCCCTTGAGTTAAACAGTTTTTCATTTTTGAATCCATTGAACTGATTTCTGGGTCTGGCAGGAGCACTTTTAGCTTAGCATAAACCACTGAATCGGATTAGACCATTAGCCGAATTTGTCTGCAGTGGGTGCAAGGATTTTACACTGATTTTAACTGGTGGTGCAAGTGCAGGGTGTAGCGTAATATCATTGTGCCTGCTGCAGCCATGGTACAATGGTAAAGTTCATTGATTATGCCAGAATGAGAGTATAGTACTTTGCAATAGCGACAAAGAAAATAGCAATATTGGAACCTACACTTTTTAGCATTTATGTTAATGATATTGCCTCTGCTGCAGGTGATTCTTACATACATCTGTACGCCGATGATACCATCTAGTTCTTCTCTGACTACAACACTTTCTTCACTGCAAGCCAATTTAAGCATCCATTGCACTTTTACCAATCTTCATTTAGTTTTAAATACTAATAAAACAAAATGTATGGTTTTAACAGACATGTAACACAAGTTGAAACAATTTTCTCTTCGGACGGTACTGAGATTGATTATGTTGACTGCTACAAGTATCTTGGAATCTGGTTAGATGGTAAACTTGCATAAATGAGTTGATCAAAAAGGTTAAAACCCGGATTGGTTCTTTACAGAAACAAATCTTCCTTTACGCACTCTTCAAAGCAGCATTTGGTCAAATTACAGTATTACCAATTTTGGATTATGGGGATTTAATTTACAGATCAGGTTCAAAGTCCCCTTCACGAAACTGGATGTTATTTACTATGCAACAATTTGTTTAGTTACTAGTGCGCCATTTAATACTCATCACTGTCAACTGTATTCTTTACTGAATTGGCCTTCTCTTCAATCACGTCGACAAATTCATTGGTTTATGTTCATTTACAAAACTCTTATTGGGAAAAACTCCACTATATTCACAGTCACTTAACATTCATGTCGAAATCTGCACTCTACTAGTTTTATTAACCTTTGTGCGCACATCATTTGGTCGCAACTCTTTCAGATTTCTGCTGCTGATGCTTGGAATCATCTGCAGCTGATCTGAAAGCTCAACACTTTCAATTCCACTATCATCCTTTAAAAATTCAATCCAGTTAACAGTACAAGATCACTGTGCTTGTTTTTAGTTTTTCCTTGGTTTTATATGTTATTATCTGCATTTGTGAAATTCTTGTATTGTATCCCTACTGCTTTGTATTGTTTCTGCTTGCCTCTTGGCCAGGTCATCGTTGTAAAAACTGGTTCTCAATTGACTTAATTGGTTAAATAAAGATTATTATTTCCAAGCGAGATGCAAATGGTCTATTCCAGGGGTGCTCAACCATGTTCCCGAAGATCTGCCTTCCTGCAGAGTTTAGCTCCAACCTGATCAAACATAACTAAACCAACTAAATAGGATCTGAAGGAGCACTTGGTAATTAAAGACAGGTGTGTGTTTGATCAAAGTTGCAGGTGAGCTCTGCAGGAAGGTAGATCTCCAGGAATAGGGTTGAGCACCCCTGGTCAAATTAGAGTCAATGATCTATGCTAAGCTAAGCCAAAAATTCTCCAGACCTGGAGATTTGGTTGAATGGGTACAAAACTGTTAATCCTAAAATTAACTCTGGGGAAGTTGTAAAATGAGCCCTTATTCAAAAAAAAAAAAAAAGTGAAGTTTCCTTTAGACTGGTAGTTCAATGGATAATTAGTCACTTGAATCATTTTGATTGCCTAAACATGGTGCTGTGAGATCAAATATTTTATTTTATAATAGCAAAGATGCATTTTAGACCACTTAAAATAATAATTTATTTGACAATTAGCCATCTAAAAAGTTGGATAATAATCTACAAACAGCTTTAAACGGGCCTCCTGATCAACCAGTCTGGTTCACTTTGTGATAATGACCAGCTGACTGTTTATTACACAAGTCACAATGGCCTCTTTCACAACCTCGCAACTTTAAAGACACAGCAAACAGAGCGAAGCTGCTCAAAGACGGTTTTGTTGTGCGAGACCACTAGCTCAAAATGACAGTAATTGGTCAATGTGATGAGACGCATTAGCACAGCACACACTCAGTGCGACTGAAGCCATCTTGCAGACAGAAGCAATAAGGCAACATTAAGTATCTGCCGTCTGTAAGGCAGTAAACGCAGTGGGGAAGAAAATCGATTTGAAGATAATCTATGAACAGCCCATAGTGCTGCAAAACAAACCCTAAAATAAGCCAAAGAAGCCACATCTCATATCAGCAGAAACATGCAACTACGCTCAATGACCTGGAATGCAGTCAAAAGTCAAGTCTAAATTCGTCCCATTATTCGACTGGCCCAGTGAATGTGTGCAAGAGGGAGACGACAGCTCCCCGGTGCTTCATGTAACACTGTGAGAGGTCTGACTGTCAACCCATGTGCTGCCTTAACCTAATTAGACCACAATGTGTGGAGAAGCAGGTTCGAAAAAGACTTTGTGTCAGCAAACTGCGGATGGCAAACAAGTTTTGAGAAAGTTAAGCAAGATTAGAGAGTACATTAATACTTCTGTATTTATAGTTTCAGTAATTAAAATGAAATAAGAAATGCTGCCAGTAGCCCAAGTAGCCAATTCTACCCCTTAGCCCTTCACCTTCCCCCACCCCTCGTTTTGTGCGTTCACGTGAAGTGGTAGAGGAGTCCCAATTCTCTTTAGCTTGAAGGCATAGAGTTAAGGGCAAGGGGTAGATAGCCCTTCGAACGGAGATTTTCCAGGACCACACTCGAGACCAAGGGGTAAGAAAATTTCCCAGAATACACTAGCTACAACGGCAGCATCGCTGCGTCTGGAGGAAAGGAGATCCACTAATTAATATTTTTTTTGTTATTACTACGAATTTTTACAACAAACAAGTATATATTTTTTAATATATTCATAACCGGGTTCATGTTTTACCCTCACGCTTAAAAAAAAAAAAGCTAAAATAAAAACTAGACCATATCACTTTTTCTTATGAAGGGCCAAAAGCCAAACTTGATTGAGGCTAGTGGGCAAATTCCTATTATATTTAATGATGTTTAAAAAAAAATAATACTAGAAAACCTTGTTTTATATTCACTAAATAGAGATTTTTTTTACATATAATAATGAACTTATTACAATAAAAACCAAATAATCTCATTTAAAACATGATTACACTAGTTTGTCCTGATTTGCTCGCCGATGTGTTCCTCATAGTTCATTGAGTGACAGTATTTATATTTTAAAAAAAATCTGATTCATTTACAGCATTTTATTGAAACAATAATTATCAAGTCATAAATCTAGGTTGGAATTGTATAAATAAATAATCTTATGAGCAGCACAGTGATGTTTTCACCTTAACAGCTCACAATAAAAGTGTCTCAGAGCATCGTCACCAGTAGGGCTGTGTCATTAATCAAAATACAAATCGCAATTTAAAACGTTGCAATTAGCTAAATCGCAAGAAGCATTGACACTCAATCTAGAAGCAATTTCAGAGTTCTTTGCTAATAAGTTAATATTTTAAGTTCCTTTTTTTAAACTAACACTCACTGCATTTTAGCAGTAAGAAGCTACAATACAGATTATTGAGCTGAAGATCAACTACAAAATGAAACCCCAAATCAAAATGTCTGCCAAAAATAAATAAATTTGCAATTTGATATTTTCCCCAAATCTCACAGCCCTAGTCATCAGCCATTGGAAGTTTGTTTGAAATGTTTGTTTTAGGTTGTTAGATCCTACAGTTTATGCTAGCATTGTACCATTCGATTAACTCTGTTAAACCTATGTTCCAGGATAAATTCAAGTGAGGTTCTGCTGTTGATTACAAACAGAAACAATTCAGATGTGAAAATCAATTTCCCATAAAATAAAGACAAATCTTACATTATTACATTTTAAATGAACGTTTATCCATTTTATTGCACTTTAATATCAGCTAGTAGACATCACTGAATCACGAGAAAATCAAAATTGGCTTCATAAAAAAGCAGAAAGTCTTAATCTAACTACACGTACGAAGTAACATTGCTAACAACTGTTTTTGTGCTTTAAGAGTCTTTCAACTATTGTCATGACCACGCAAAGTTGTTTAAGGTCCCATGAAATAAAATAAAGTTCAGATGTTAGTATAAGAACTGTTCGTTTTTAAGATATCTGTAAGTATATATCGTGTGCTTCTAAACAGTGACTAAATTCGCATTTAGAAGATATAAAACTGATATAAATATGTAAAGCTTGTAGTTGGTAGTTTACAGTTTCATATCAAATCTTGACCAATCAAATGCTCTCTAGTATCTGACATGTCCCACCCCCTTCAAGACGCTTCTAGTTTGCCTTTCATTTGATACACTTAAACTCAACCACTTTCACTGGCAGAGCGGTGATAAAAGCAAAATGCTATTGGTTGTTTTTTTAAAAAGGAGAGGCGTTACATTATGTTCCACCCTCTCTTCGTGTTTCGGTTGAGATTACATCTAACATAAAATAAAAAAATCCAAAGCACTTTACAGGACCTTTAGGTCTAATTTACAAATAAACAATATTTAATGTAATATTGACACCATCTTCAGAATGCAAATAGTCAAAAATACAGACCTTTCCTTTAACCCAGGACCAAAATCTGACAGAACCATACAGAAAAATCCAGATGTCTTTAAACAGAGCTACATTTTGCAGTTGTTGATCTTGCTCATGCATACTGAACATATATTCTACAGCTTAAGGCAATCTGCCATTAGATCACCAAGAGGTTCATTCTGACTCAATAAATGAGATCACTCCAATGTTTGGGTAACTGGGTCAGTGCTGCAGATGTGTGTGTGTGTTTGCTAAAGGCCTGCTAGAGCAGCGAGACCCAAAAAGACCCGAAACACCCTCCATCAATATTCATATATTCACTTTGGACTCAACTTCGGAGGCCAACCGAGAGAATAATGAGAGTCAGAAGCCTTGAAATTCAGAGCCCGTAACCCACATCTGATCAAACATGTGCTTATGTATGCAGTGGTCGCCTGCACACCTGGACCTGACTTACCTCTCCCTTCATCATCCTCACTCTCGCCAGCCACCAGCCGCAGGGCTCCTGCTCATTGGCTCTGGAGTAAACCTGCAAGAGAAAGACCAGGTTGGTGAAAGAAAAAAAAAGCATTAAAGGAAATGGTCTGTGTGTGAAAACAAAAGAGCAAATTAATTAGTATTTGTTTGTACCATAATACCAGTGTATTGAGAATAGTGAAAAGAACAAGTCAAGGTAGACTATATCAGGTATGTATGGACACGGTAGACAACCTGTTTCTGAATAGAATACTAATAAAGACCAAAAATTTCCAACGTACAACGCCCAGCAAATAAAAAAACCTATAATTTTTAAGTGAATCGCCTTTATCTTTGAATACAGTGTGCACTTATACTTGCACTGTGACACTGCAAAAGGTTAATTCCCATCAAGATTTGCATTCATTTTTGGCTGAGATCTTGCATTGGCAACAGAAGCACCCTCGCTTATTTTTTGGGACTCCGAGGAGAACCACTCTGTAAAATGTACTCCAGCTCATCTCTAATCTTTTGGTGGGGTTGAAGTCAATTGCAATTAAACTGTCTAAATGAAGCCTTCTTTCTGAATTTGGGCCCAATGAATCTTACATGATCATGTGATTTACATCTTCTGAAATGGTTGTTTAAAATAGAATTGAATGCCTTTTATTGTCACTGTACAAATATAAAATGTACATTATGTAGATATGTGATGAGATTAAGTGCATCTTACTACTCCGTTCAAACATAAATATATTCTAACAACATGAATCACACTAAACAACAAGTTACAATAGAATGAACTGTAGATGATAAACAGGGGGGGGGGGTTAGAGGGAGGTAGGGTGATCTCAGTAAGCAGTTCTGAAGAAGGAGAAATATATACAAGATTTAATATATAAATGTAAGATGATAAATAAATAGTAGTGCAAAATAGGGGATGAGAGGTGAGTAAACAGTTTTGAGGATGAACGAGAGATATCGACAAGATGTATACAATGTGTGTTTTGCATAATGTCCAATGAAATAAGTGATTTAAGCCAGTCCATGTGTGTGCATTTGAGAGGTCAGTGCATGCGAGTTGAGGATGGTAATGGCTTTTGGGAAAAATAAATAAATAAGATTTTTTTTAAGAAATAAAGCCACACAGTGAGCCATTGAGGGTTAAATGATTTGTTGCCAATCAAACAGCAAGCCAGAAACATTTTAATCACATCAATAAATATCCATTCACAGACTCTTAAAGACTCATAAAACCAAATAGCTACTTTTGCTTTGGTCAGGCAGTGAACATTATAAAACAACTTCATGGCAAAAAAATGATGTCCATAAATTTGTTAAAAAATACTTTACTAAAGGACTTAATCAATTCACATAATTATTACAAATTAAAATATCCAAAAATGCATTATTTACCTAAATTATTTATTAACAATGTTGTCAGCAGATATGAGGTGTATTTCAGACCTGTTAGTCAGTCAATGCCAAATAAATTAACTGATGATAACTTCCTTGTTTTGATCAACAACAAAAATAATAGGTACTGACATTCTTCAACTGTTTAGCTAATCAAAATAACTTATTATAATCAGCAGTGTTGGGGAAAGTTTCTTAAAGCAATATGCATTACAATATTGAGTTACTTCTCAAAAAAGTAACTTGTTGCGTTACTTAGTTACTTTATAGGATAAGTGATGCATTGTTACTTTTGCGTTACCTGGCTGAGGCTTGATCTCTTTCAGTCAGTAGTTTTTTCTCTTTTTTGAAAACAGAGAAGCTCTGCAATTAACAGCGCACTGTATAACCTGCACCTACATTTACCTTTAAAAAACACGTATACAGATTATTGAAAGTTTAAAGCAATGTGTTTGCTATTTCTGTCTTAAGTAAAATCACTATTCATTGAGACAATCTCCTTTTCCATTCACTGTGACTACTCTAAATCAGAATTTTTAAATAATTAAATAAACCAAAAAGTAACTCAAATATTATTACTTTAAGTAATGCGTTACTTTACTCGTTACTTAGAAAAGTTATATTATTATGTAACTTGTGGGTTTTGTAATGCGTTACCCCCAACACTGATTATCAGGCAGGCCTGTCATGATATCTATTTTTATTGTATGATATATTGCTACAAAATATATTGCAAAAAATTATATTATTGTCATTTTAAGATCATTTTATGCCACACATTATATGACGCCAGAAAGAAAATATAATGTCATCACAATGCACAATGTACACTCTTCCAAAGAACACATCATATTATATTCTTAAGAATATTTCATTTAATTACAGTCATTTTCAATTTAATAATCAGACATTGAAATCAGAAAAAGAAACTGCACATCCTAAATAAATAATAATAATAGTTAACAAAATGTGCAAGGTAGAAAGTAACAGAGGTTTCGATATCTGGTACCAGGTCTGTTTTCAGCTGTCAGACACCCACATGAAAATATACTATAATAATTTATAGTAAATACTATAGTGTTTTTTAACCGTACTGACACTGACGCCTCCAATAGAGATAAAGAATATATTTATTGCACAATCAGCTAAAATGTTGCTAGAATTGGTTTTTATGTATTGGCGATACATATTGCATCACCAAAAATGATGGAGGTCATGTCCGTGTGCTGTGCGATAAGTCAATATATTGATTATTGTGACAGGTCTATTATGAGGCAATAACATGTATAAAATAACCAGCATCATTTAGTCTTTCATTCTTTGTGAAACAACGCTTTTTAAGTACAGGTGTTTGCATAAAAATAGCATGCATTGAAAGAATAATAGAATAATAAATAGAATAGAATAATGAACAAAACCTTTCTGAAACATGAATACATTATTTAGCAAATATCATTGTAAATTAAATCAAACGTTCACTTTCTAAGGACTTTGTTTACACCTGGCATTAAGATAAATAATAAATATGTAAATGAGATCTGAAATGTTTTGACTGTGAATGTGTTTGACTTTAAAATTGGCCCATTTTTAGCGCTAGAGAAAGTGATGTGAAATGATCCGATACACATTTTCAAGGCAGACCAATTCAAAAGTCTATTTCTTCAGTGATGATTCATATGAGGAGTCTTTTTTCAGGGTGTTGGAAAAGTGAGCGTATCCTTACCTCCACCTCATCTCCCTCACATATGTCCTTGTGGTAATCGGTTGGGGGCGGCAACCTCACGTCACTGAACGGCAGCTGTCTCTCCGGTTGCCAGCTTGTGGAAAGAAGCCACACACAACTGTCAGTCAGCTTTCTAACGACAGGTATAACTCAAGTTCCACTCATTTGACACCCCACCTCCAAAAACCCAGTGCTCGCTGGCCTAACAAGCTCAATGCAGAGAAGCGCCACAGTTTAATGTAACACACACTTACTCTGACGGACGCCAGTGTCAATTTAGTAAAGATCAATCTGGTGGGAAAGTAAATGATGATGTAGGGTGTCAACAATAAGATATGATGGTTCACTGTAGCTCTTTAGTTGTGAAATGAGAAAAGCACATGGCTCTCAAACATGCTCACACACACACAAACTTTCTTAAACATTTCATGGAATCAATCTGTTTGACCAAATCAGTTAAACATTATTACTCAGAAATCTAATAAAACCGAAAGCACATAGTCATGATCAGAGAGATGATCGTGCTCGTGGTCGTTCAAGGGCCAGCAGAACCATCCCAAGAATGGCAGGACCACTGTCCCGCACTCCCCTGCCTGCATAACAGGACTATTTATGGATCTCACTCAGCCCAAAACAGGAGAGGGGGTGGGGGGGCAGATAAAGATGGGAGGAGTAGGGAGATGTGGAGGGGGGAAAGAGGGGGATAGGAGAACTATAAAGAGCTGTCTGACAGCTGCCCGAGAGAGTAAGCACAGGTGCTGAGAGAGACAGGCTCCAGCACATGGCTGAAGGAAAAGTGGAAGTGATTTATCAGTTAAACGCTAAAGCAAACAAGCTGATCGGGAGATGAGAATTATCAGATAAGACTAGGCTTGGGCGGTAACATGGTATACCATGGGATCTAAAAATTGCAACGGTATCAGTTTCAATACTGTTATACCGTCATAAAACAAACAATGCACTTATATAGGAGACAAAGATTAAATATTAAATATATTTATTTAATGCCTAAAAATGTGTGTGTCGTTGTCATCATGGCGTGGAGAAGAAACAGAGAGGTGGGGAAAGATGGTGAATTGCGAACCAAATGACCTGGTCACGAAAAACTACAGAACTTCTGCAGTTTGGCAGTATTCCGGGTTTCGACTGAAAATGAAGGGAGAGGCGGTAAATACAGAGTCCATTGGCAAGTTGTGCATCAAAAAGGTGACCGCAAGAGATGGAAATACCTCCAACCTAAGGTTTCAAATACAGTATTCAGTGTCTGAAGGGTTTAAGCACAAGCCAACAGTTTAGTGACGCTGTCTGAGCCTTAACGTCATAATTTAATTATGCACGGTAATACTGTATACCGAGGTAAAACAGAGAAGGAGGTTTGATGGTATCAAAATTTGGATACACCCAAGCCTAGATAAGACCACTTCTGCCATTTTAAGCCTTGCATAAAATCATACATGAATGACGATGTACTTTAAAATAGTAAATATACAGACTGATTTACTTTTATACGATAATATTGAAATCTAATAATAATAGTATTATGAATTTTATTAAATTAGGATTATATCCACTTTTTTAAATATAAAAAAAACAAAAAGTTAGGGGAAACTATAGGACTTTTTTTTATTAAAAATATAAAGTTTTTAATGTTTTTGAAGGAGGGTGCATTTGACAAACTTTCTAAACAAACGCTTCCCATTCAAACACATTTCAATGAATTTCTGTTCTGGCAATGATCAGCTTTAAGCAGTCATTTATCCCATCTTTGGTGTCACATGAGCTTCCAGAAATCAATCTAATAGGTGAATATGGCGCTCAAGTAACATTTGCTGAACATAAATCACAGTTAATAAAGTTAAAAGAAGAGCATTTATTTGAAATGGAGACATTATGTAAGATTAAAAATGTTTACTGTAACGTTTGATCATTTCAGTGTATTTTATTTGAAACAGTATAAATTAGGCATGGGACGATAACCGGTTTCAATGTTTACCACGGTTTGGAAAAGTCAAGGTTTTAAAACCGGCAAAATTTTTAGGATAACAGTATCTCCAGCAGAAAAGATATCCAAAGATGCTGTTTTAAATTGTAAATAAATCTGTGTTTCTGAAACAAATGAAGACAGCAGAAGTCAGTGATTCATTTAAATTATTTAGCATGATATCTTTACTGCTCCAAAATACTTTAAACGTTTCGCAAAATTAAATATATTGTGTTCAAAGGGGAAAAAGATTTAGTTTTTTACCCAGACCATTAAAAAGAACTTATTGTAGAGCAGTAATCACAATACTATGAAACTGTGATATTTTTATCCAAGGTTATCATACCTCCAGAATCTTATACCAGCCCATGCCTAAAATTTACAATTTTATATATATATATATATATATATATATATATATATATATATATATATATATATATATATATATATATATATATATATATATATATATATATATATATATATATATATATATATATATATATATATATATATATATATATATATATATGAAGAGTTTATGCAAAAACCTCTATGTGCCGTCAGAAATTTTTATCGAAAATGAGCATTATTCTCAGCCACTTTTGTTTATGTTCAGTTATTTCACTTTGAAGATCATGAAAAAAAACTTATTCTTTGCCATAAGTGAAATCACTGAACCTACACACAGGAGCATGATAAAAATGCTAATTTTAGAAGAAATTTTCAGACAGCATTTAGAGGTTTTTGCCTCTGAACTCTTCATATACAAGTGTACAGTTTAAGCCAGTACTGCAGTACAGCTGCTACTTTCCTCTTAAAGAGCCAATAAATTGCCTTTAAACAAGGTAAAACTGTACTCCTCTTGGCTAACTTTATATTTTTGCTGGTTGTGTAGGAGTCAGAAAGTGAATAATCTCTAGCAAAACCTTGTAAAAGAGGCATAGACTTTGGGAAAGAGCGTGGACAGGAAGCGCTCAGCCAACTTACTTGTTTTCAAAGACTATTGTGAGGGAGTCTTCGTGAACATCTTTGATGAAACCCTACAAAAAGAAGAAAAAAGATGATCAGCATAACTGTTTGCCATTGAATCACGTTGGCATCTGTTTCTTAGGCATTGGCAAACAAAACTTGCGTGAGGCAATGTGATATACATAGCATGTACAAACACATTTAGTTCACTAAGCAACACCTATGCCACAAACGTGGGCACATGCATGTCACAGGTGTAGTACATGGTAGCATGTGAATGCGAGACGTATTTGGGGGTGGGGGGAATCGGGAGGCGGCACTCAAAGTCCCCTCCTCAAAATCTGTTCCTCATTCATCACTCCTCCTTCCACCACAAACCTCAAAGCTGCCATAAAACGATTACCCTAGTCGCCACCCCTATTATAGCTTAGCTACATACTGCCAATGCCTAATATGGGACGGAGAGGCTGAGACGAGGGTGAATGAAAAAAATTCGACAGAACGAGTTCCAGTATGTCACCTGCTTGGAAGAGACAGGCTGGTTTCCGGAAAACTGGCACAAGCACATACTGTATGCAGGCCTATTTAGAGCCATGTGAATATACATACAACCACCTAATGCATGAATCTGCATTATCACGCTTGCCAAATAATTAAGCAACTATAAATGACGATCCTACAGTATTTATGCATGTCAATGGGACAAGACACAAAACCAGCGTAAAAAGAGCTGTAAAGTTACATGTAAAAAAATATCGAGCTCTCTTTACGAGCTTTCAAAAATGAAGATTTACTGCCTGCTAATTTACAAGTCAGCAAAAGAGACTAAAAGCAGCTGGGCAGGCTTTTAATATAAACTGTCCCATGTTGAAACTGTTCCAACATACTAGATTGTGAATTTACATATTAGTGTCTGCTGGCCAGTTCTGTGCAGGAGAGGCGTTAGGGTGGCCTTACGTTAGGGAGGTATTTCTGGGTATGTAACACTACAGGCATGCAGGACCCAAGAGCATGAGTGGCTGATAAGTAGTGTATGACGAAGACCCTCGGCCACGTGGAGGTCTCCATGTGCCTCTTCATTCATTGACTTGCATTTGAGGGAAACTTGAAGCCTAAATTGAATAGCATGGCTTAAAATAATTAAAAAATTTATTTAATTATTTCAAATGGGAAAAACAAAATATTGGGGCAGACTTTACAGTATTCACCATTTGGTTACAAGACCAAGACTTTAGAAACAACATTGTATCTATCAATGGAATTTCAAATCTCAGACCAGATTTTTTTCTATTTTGTGTTAAGCAGTCAATTTAGACTCAAATGTAGGGGAAAGTATGCAATAATTAAAAAATTTATTTAAAAAAAAACTGAAAAGAAGAAAACGTACACAAATGAAAAGGTGCCACTTAAAAGAAAAAAACGTGGACGCAAATGATGAGACCAGAAAAGAAGAGAGTTGCTAATAGTAATGGTAGGGGGTTGTAGAGTGTTGGGTGTCAGCAAAGAGATCACCTGTTCCTCTCCCACCTGCTTTGGCCCCTCAGACTTTTACAGCTTGAAACAGCCAACACAATCACAGTACTATCCTTAAATCACGACCTATGACATAACATGAGCATCCATACCCCAGTCTTTGATATAAAGAGACCTTTTTTATGTAAAACACCACGATCATCATGACAGCAGGATGAGTGGTTTCCCACTGTTTAACTTGAACTCAAACTGACCAAACAAAGAGATCATGACTGTGAATACACAACCAATAAGAAAATTAAACACTTTAATATAACAGAGTATTGGTCTCAAACGGGTAGTTAAAACAAAATTGAAAAAGTGATCATCATTTAGAAAGAATGACAACATCAGACAACATTTACTTTGACTGCCTGGAAATAATAAAATCACTGTCAGTCCCCACTTAGCCTTTCCTTTTTGTGGCCCAAAGAAGAAAGAAAGGGTTGGGAACAAGATGAGAATGATACATGATGACAGAAATATCATTTTTGGCCTAACTTCCCCTTCAAGCACTGATGAAGTGTCCCATCATGTCTCTCAAAACAAAGTAACCTGCCCATCCTCTCATATAATCTCCCAAAATGCTGTCTATGTAGGGCAGCTCGCTTTATTTTGAGACATAGCCACTGGCTTCTTGTCTTGTTAGCTACCCTGCTAAAATGACTCGGTGGTTCTCTTGTTTATAGCTGAGGAATAATAAAACAACACTGTAACACACAAAATCAGGCCGATGACTAGCGTCAATAGGTCTCGGGCCTCTTTGAAAGTGATACACATGACTGCATCACATCTCGACTGTCCCGACCCGCTCATTGATGCGTACACTGGAGCTTTATGGTTTAAAATGGGTTCATTTTAAATGAAGTTACCTTGTAGAAGGCCCCGTTGGAGCCGCGCACCTCCACCGCCAACCCGTCCATGTTCGTCGTCGCTTCCCCACGGCTGTGCCTCTCTTTAGGCGCTCCGACAGCGTGCGAGTCCGGTACCACCCCCAGCTTCACGGGCCTCTCGCCGTTCTCCGGCCGCTTCTGTGTGTCCAGTGTTTCGGGTAAGAGAGGGGGCAAAGGTGACGGGGGAACACAGGAGCCACAGGGAGGGGGTTCAGCTCCGACACCCCTTACAGCAAGGCAAGCCAACTCGAAAACGGCTGCCTACAGCGCGAGAGAAGCTCGCGGGAGTGCCGATAGTGGCCGGTCTGGAGCTGGACTGATGCTGTCTGATGACGGTGGATGTAAACGAGGTGTTAGCACAACAGCTAGCGCAGCCGCTAATCAACGGGCACCGACACCTTCTGGCACTTGATCTCGCGGCTCCTGCATATGTCGGGGTGATTCTCGTAAATATCCTCTACGTTATATCTGAAAACACTGTTGATTAGGACGTCTGTTCTTTGATAAGACTGTAGTGCTGTGCTATTTCACCCTTCCCCTCCAACACACGCCGTCAGAGTGGAGCAGCAAGACTGTGAATGACCCCGAAATCCCCACCCCTCTCCACTATACGCCCCGCCCAACGTAGAGTTTGGGGTTTTGATTAGTCTACCGCAATGCCACTCACACACAGCTGGAAGATCTGATTGGTGGAGCTGTCGGGGGCTGGTCGACGCGGATTCTGTGCTCGCGGCTCCTGGTTCGCCGGGTTTGTCCTATTAGCGCCAGTTGTGTAGTTGCTATATTTGGGTGGCTCTGGTTGGTTTTTGACGAGAGACCCCCAACCGACCCACTCCTGATTCACAAAAAAACTCCGATATGTACGTTTCATGTAACGACCAGACTTTCTAAAAAGCCAATTCTTTATGAATACTGATAAATAAGTATAATGTGTGTCAAACGTGAGGTGCAATTTCTATCTTGAGCGGATGCTTTCACAACACACCGTGCAACCGCATGACAAATAATCATGAAATGAATCAAATCTAAAACACACTGGTTTCACTTTAAATAATTTGGTGCATTAGGCACTACTAATTGATTTTGTATGTAAAAAATCTCTAAAATCAAAGAAATGATTGACATGAAACGTGTAATCAAGCCCCGTGACATACCCACTAATTTATATAGTCAGCAATACTTTATTGTTTTAGATGTAAGATCATGAAATCTTGCAACTTCATAAAGTTTAATGCTGAAGTGGTTGGGTTATACTGGGAATACAGGTCCATAGCCAGCCTGGTGAAAGTAGTTCTTTTTTTCTCAAAAAAGTGGACCTTTTTGCGGTTATTCACCTCATTTCCTATTAAATTATTAGATCTAAATACTGCATTTTAATGACATTTTAAGCACTATTTTAGCTGGATTAGCTTGTTGGATGGTCATCATAACCACACTTTTTGATGTACCACAAAAACAAAACAAATAATTTCCTAAAGATTAAGAATAAAGAAATATTAAAAAAAAAAAAACTTATTTTTAAAATGTAAATGTATTACATCCAATATCATGAGAAAAAAAAAAAAAACAAACAGGAATCTGTAAAAGTTTTAAATTACAAACTGTAGTCTAATGTCATTTATTAGGCAAATAACAACCTGCCCAGCACATTCAATATTTCCTCAGTCAGAATTTGGACATTTAAATACATAATAATAATAATAATAATAATAATAATAATAATAATAATAATAATAATAATAATAATAATAATAATAATAATGGGCGACGCGGTGGCGCAGTAGGTAGTGCTGTCGCCTCACAGCCAAGTCGCTG
Source organism: Danio aesculapii (assembly GCF_903798145.1). Classification (NCBI taxonomy): domain Eukaryota; kingdom Metazoa; phylum Chordata; class Actinopteri; order Cypriniformes; family Danionidae; genus Danio; species Danio aesculapii. The sequence goes on along the minus strand of NC_079441.1, from coordinate 21,014,532 downwards.
GTTCGAGCCTCGGCTGGATCAGTTGGCATTTCTGTGTGGAGTTTGCATGTTCTCCCCATGTTTGCGTGGGTTTCCTCCGGGTGCTCCAGTTTCCCCCACAGTCCAAAGACATGCGCTATAGGTGAATTTGGTAAGCTAAAATTGTCCGTAGTGTGTGTGAATAAGAGTGTATGAGTGTTTCCCAGTGATGGGTTGCAGCTGGAAGGGCATCCGCTGCATAAAACATGTGCTGGACAAGTTGGCGGTTCATTTTGCTGTGGCCACCCCTAATAAAAGTACTAAGCCGAAAAGAAAATGAATAAATGAATAATAATAATGATGTAGCGCTTCTTGACTTTTCTAGCCTCTCTTGTAAGAAAGTTGATTTGATAATTCATCCATAACAATAGCCAAATTAGTGTTCAAATTAATTAAATGTAGCATCCTTTTGGTGCTTCACAGCTTTTTATTGGTCATTTTTTGTTTCAAAAATAGGGTCCAATAAGATTTTGAATAAAAGTTATTTGTTTAACATTTTCTCAATTTACCAGCAATTAAGTTGACAAAAGATGACGTTACTCACATTAGATTGTATGTTTTCTTGCACAGCTGAATGTTGGACTAATGAAAAAGAATTGTTGGCATTGGTCAAAACTGATTAGCTGGAGTCACGACAGCCAACAGAGGATTCCACTTGATATTAAAGCCTTTATCGATGGATTATTTTTACAATTTATAATGGTATAGCAGTCAAAATAGGACAAATGAGCTCATGTATGGGACAAATTTGAACTCCCCCGAACTACCCGAGGCTACGGGCCTGGAATAAATATCTGATTCAAGGAAAGGTTCAAAATGAAAATGTTTACTCACTGTCATTTCAAATCTTCATGAGTTTCTCTCTGCTGTTGAACACTAAAGAAAATATTTGAAGAAAGCTGAAAACCTTTAACCATCGATTCCATATTAGGAAAAACAAATATCAAAATATCATAGAAGTCAATGGTTTTCCAGCTTTCTTCAAAATGCCTTCTTTTGTATTAAACTGAAAGAGATTAAAACAGGCTTGGAACAAGTGAAGGGTCAGTAAATGACAAGAGTTTTGGTTTAAGGTGTCCCTTTAATATTCATCTATAAGACATAATTTACTCATTTTTAAAACTATCTTTAGGTAGGCCTATACTTTAACATTTTGGCATTTACTTCTATGAGGATTCAATCATGTATAGTTGGGACAAATATGCTTTTCGATACTACACTGTAAAAAATACTGGTTGCCTTAAATTTTTAAGCTGTATCAAATTAACCTTATGAGTCTATTGAATTTTTATGTTAAACTGACTTAAAACAGCTTGTATAACTTATAAAATTAAGTTAGAACACGATTAATTAAGTTTAATAAGTTACAATGTTCTAAAAACATGTGCTGTCAGGACTAATTGATCATACAATTTTTTTTAAATGTAGTAGCTATATTATGTGTCTTTATTCATTAGATACTTGTTCTTATTAGTCGATAATAGTTCTTACTTATTTCAGTAGTAACATAACTATTCTACTGTGCCATTGACTTCTATGGTAAACTGTCTTTGAGATATAAATTCAGTTTTGATTCCATTTCTGACCAGTATATTTTTTAGATATAGTTATTCAGTAGTACCTATTAAATATAGCGTTTATTAGATTATTGATCTATTAGTAACTTACATTAAATTTTACATTCTAGTTTATATTAAAGTCTTTTTATTGAATTGTTTATGTGTTTATTTATTAGATACTAGCACTTATTATTTAGAGACGCATGAATGTTATCTTTTGGGATAGTTCACCCAAAGATTTTCTCACTATTTTCTCATCCTCAAGTGGTCATAACAGTTATAGGTTTCTTTCTTCTATTGAACACAAAAGAAGATATTTTTAAAGAAAGCAGACATCACTGACATCCATGGGGAAAACAAATACAGTGAAAGTCAAAAGTTATGATTTACAGCTTTCTTCAAATATCTTCTTTTGTGTTCACATTTTTTGGGGGGTTGAACCATCCCTTTAAATTTTCTATCATCCCTTTAAAGTACTTTCAAGTAAGGAATAGGCTATACTGCTACCAATTAATAGTATATATAATGAAAAAATAACAATGACTACAGTCTCAAGTCACCAAAGAAGCAACTTTGTTCTAATTTCTTTAAAGTTCAATATAGTCATTTTGGTGACTAATATGTATCTTTTAGTAACCAACATTGATAATTTAGGTGCCAATAAATAAGTTTAAGGTTATATAGACCCTTTAGATAGACCCTTTAGATAAATAACTACCATTATATAATATATAATAAGTGGTATATAAAGAACAAGTATAGTAACCAAAAGACTATAACAATAGACGTGGAAGGTGTGAACGGCCCAGGATGTTGGCTGAATTGAAGTCTCTTATTGATGTGTGAGAATTGACAGCTTAAAAAGAGGGTGCACAAATTAGGATGGGGATAAAAGCATGACAGCTGAAGACAGCAGTTGTTGGAGGTGGTGTGTTAAACAGCCACTGTTTTTTAAAGGCAGTGATCCTTAATAGTGAAAACTGTTTTATTTGATTTCATTTATTATTTAAAATATGGCTTAATCGTTTTATTTAAAATAGGAATTAGTTTTAATAATCTAGGGTGCAACAATTATTTAAAAAGGTCAGAAAAGACATCTCAATTATAATGTTGCGAAAGGCTGCTATTTTAAATCCTGTTCATATTGACAATTGAAAGTTAATTTTATTTCATTTAATTTTCAGGATTCATTTAATCAATGAATTCTGAAAAACGTCAATCAAGATCCAAATCAGCAAATTATAATAATGGGGAAAAACGTCATACATGTAGTGACATTTTACCACCAACAGAGGGAAATGTAGCTCCGCAAAGTTCATCTGTCTGTCATTGCAAGGTTTTGGATAGGAATGGCGTCTGTTAAGCCTACAAAAAGCCTAACCTGAAGATGAAGAAACCTAAAATTTAATTGCATCTTTTTATCAACAGAAGAGTAGTTTTGAGTGCATTTATAAATTAAGGAGCTGAAGTATATGGTCCAGTGGTTCTTCAATTAGCATAACTGTAGCTGTGAATATTTGTCTTTTAAACTTTTTAATTGCTCAAGCAATTGCAATTCTTATGCAATTTGGGCTTATTAATTAACTTTAAAATAATAACCCCTTAACACTCTCTCTCTCTCGAGAAGTATAACATTTTACCACTTTTTATTTTACATGCAGCAATGTGATGCCTGACCTCATTGGCTTAACGTTTGATATGATTACTATACAGAATCATACAGGAAATCAGTCATGTAATTAGAAACTATTGAAAATATAATGTTTGGGCTGTGGATAGACAGCTTGTGGGTTTTGGGGGACTCGCGTTAAAGGGATAGTTCACTCAAAAATGAAACTTTACTGTTTACTCAGGCTGTTTCAAACCTTTATGATTGTCTTCTGTCTGTTTTTACTGTTATCTCTCATTAAAAAAGGTATTTTTTAAGAATGTTAATAACTGTTGACTTCCATAGTAGGAAAAACAACATTTTGTGTTTCCAACATTTTTCAAAATAACTTTGTTTGATGTTCAACAGGAAAAGGCAACTCAAACTGTTTTGTTATGATGACAGAATGTTCAGTTTTGGGTGAACTATCCCTTTCTGAACAATTCAAACAACAAAAAATAAGGTAAAGAATTTTTATGTTATTCTGGAGTCAGATCTGAGTTTCAGTAGTCATGTCAATGCAGTAAGCATCAGCATACGATCATCTCAACAACATTGCAAGAATTAGATGCTTTGTTTCCAGTGAGGACTTAGAGAACCTTGTTTAAGCTTTTATCACCAGCAGAGTGGATTACTGTAACGTCCTCCTCACTGGCCTTCTCAAAAAGACAGTCAGACAGTTACAGCTCATCCAGAACGCTGCGGCCAGAATTCTGACCAGAACCAGAAAATCAGAGCACATCACACCTGTCCTCAGGTCTTTACACTGGCCCCCAGTTACATTCAGAATAGATTTTATAGTATTACTACTTGTCTGAATCAGAAATGGCCTAGGACCTCAATACATTACAGCTATGCTCAATGAATACAAATCTAACAGATCACTCAGCTCTTTAGGATCAAATAAACTAGAAATTCTAAGAGTTCAGTTAAAGCAGGGTGAATCGGCTTTCAGCTACTACACCCCTCACTGAGAGCTTCCAGAAATGATCAGATGTGCTTCAACATTAGGCACATTCAAATCAAGACTGAAAACACATCTGTTTAGCTATGCCTTTACTGAATGAGCACTGTGCTACCTCCGACAGATCACACTATTATGTATTTCTTTTCTTTTTCATTCTTTTATAATCTGTTTTAACACATTTTAGTCTGTTTTTAATCATTTTTATTTTCTTATTTCATTTATTCTTGTTTAAAGCACTTTGAATTACCATTGTGTATGAAATGTGCTTGAAATAAACTTGCCTTGCCTTTAACAAATCCCGTTCCTGGTAAATTTTATAGTAAAACCATATATGAAATCTTTCTCCACAGTCATTCTTTGAAATGGTGTGTATTAAAATAAGTTGCAACAAAATTAAATATGCTGTTTTTATTTCAAGCAACATATAAACTGAAAACACATAATATATTATCATTTACTTATGATTCTCACAAAAGAACTTATCATTCCTTAAATTATCATTCCTTAAATTAAAAATACCTATTTGGGAGCTGCTGTAAGTAACATGGGACTAAATTCTCTTTAGTAAGCAGTACATTATTATTCATTTGTAAAAAGTCATGTTATTGGCTTCCACAAATAAAGAATATATATTGATGAGTTATGGTCCAACATACATTTCAGCTTTTAAATGCATCAGAAGCAAGCACATGCTGTCACACTTTGCGTAAAGTTACTTTCATATTATTTCATTTTACAGACCTGACTGCGCGTGTGCACTGGCCTGCCTTTGCACATCTCCTCCAGTAGGTGTCAGACCTGATTAGAAAAACATCTGAAGCCATTTTAGAAGAGCTTGACCTTTGCTCTGGTTTCTGACTCGATATATTACCAGTAGATCTTTGGTTTTTAAGCAGCTTACTGTACACTGTGTACAATCCTGTATGTGCTCTTTTCCCAATGTCAGCACTGTTTTCATTCTGATAACTAACAAAGCTTAGCACAGATTTTACACAGATGTCCAAATACACAACCATTCAAAAGTCTGGGGTCAGCAAGTGTTATGTTTTTTAATATAATATAAGTTGTTTAAAAGTGACCATTCACAAGTGACAGATCCAAATGTGAAAAATGTTGCGTAATACACTTTCGAATATAGTTGTCATCACGCTTGAGTAAATAAAACGGTAATTTTCTTGGAAACAATTTGCAAACAAAACGGTAGTCAGGGGAGCCATTAAAAAGTGGATGTCTGATGTTTGGGAACAGTCTTATGATACAGTTTTGTGAGGTCGATTACACCAAATCAATTTAATAACAGACATTTGCTCAGGCATTTAAGACCAAATAACAGGCCTACAACATTTGAGTCGGTGTTATTGAAATGAATCATCTCCATATCAAATCATATGATCAGTCAGGACAAAGTCACAAGATTTTCTGCTGTGCGTCAAAGACTTTGTTTGATAAACATGTTTCTGTCATAGTTAATATGCTCATTTCTTATTATATAAAAGTGTTTGTCTATTAACTGCCTATGTCTTTATGCATTTCCATCCATCTGTTTAAAAATGTAGCTCAACATACATAAAAGACATTGATGGAAACAGCTTGACAGCAGCTTGCCATTACAGGAATAAATAAGATTTAATATATTAAAATAGGACATTGTTATTTAAATATTGTTGCTTTTATTGTATTTTTGATCAATGTATTGGCATCAAGAAAAGAAAACATCTAAGGAGAATGCTGAAACTACTAAAAATGGGTAAAGAACTGTCCAACGAATTGGAAGGATAGGCCATGACCAGGGTTTCTGCAGGTTGTAAAATAAAATACTGTATGTCTGAGACATTGTCAAAAGTCAGCTTTAAGAACCATTTAAGAATATTTAAGAAATAAGATAAAGCAAACACATTTCCTTAAGTTAATAGAGGAACATTTATTGTATTTTCGATCAAATAAATGCAACCTGGGTGAGGTTCTTTCAAAACCCTTAAAAAACCCAAACATTTGCATGGTAATTATACCTGAATTTAGAGACATAATTAAGCAGTTTTAGTAATACAGACTTTTTTGAATATCATGTATTAGACCAGGGTTTCTGCAGGTTTTACAAAGGTACACTACCAGTCACAAGTTTGGGGTCAGTAGGATTTTTAAATGTTTTAAAATAAGCTTCTCCTGTTCACCAAGGCTGCATTTTTTAATCAAAAATACCGTACACATTGTAAAACTATGTAATGTTATGGCACGATAAAATAACTGTTCAAAAGTAGTTTAATGTTTACTTTAATCATTTACTCCAGTGATTTTAAAGATTAATTTTCAGCTTCATTACTCCAGTCTTCAGAGTGTCATGATCCTTCAGAAATTACTCTAATATGAATTATTATTATTAATGATAATAGTAATAAAAGCAATAATGACTGGAGTAATAATTTCATTTGAAATTGCATCCAATAAGAAAGCAGTTATTTACAATTTTAATAAATGTTAATTTTTTTTTTTTACATTTAACAAATGCCACCTTGATGAACAGAATAATTTTTTTAAGAGCATAGAAAGTGTAACTTCTATCATTCCTTCACTGTTCCCTTAAAGGGCACCTATGGTGAAAAATCTACTTTACAAGCTGTTTGGACAGAAATGTGTCTAAGTATAGTGTATAAACTGTCATATTGGGGTGAAATAAACACACCCAGTCCTTTTTTTTCAAATTTAACAACATAAAACGGTGAACCAATTGGAGCGGTTTCCAGACTGACCGCAACTTTACGTAGGAGTGCGGTCCCCCCGCCCACCAATATTGATTGACAGCTGCGCGCATTAACATGTCCGGTAGTCACGTGTATAATCATATCAACAAGAGAAGACGAGCGCAAAGCAATCGGGAATAAAAGGTGTGTTCAGTTCGCTAGGATCATCAACGTGATCAAGAGTGAGTTTCACAAGTTTAAAATGTTTTAAAACAGTGCATGTGTGTAATGAATTACAGCGATTCACTTCAGATTCACTTAACCAGCACAGCCACGTGTCAAAACAATTATAAAGGAAGATGCTTCATCAGGTTAAATCAGGTTTATTTTGTACATTAACATAACATATATCCATACTGCAGTGGAGATTAACCTGTATCCTGTCACATATGCGTGCAAAACGAGTGCAAAGCTTAACGCGCTGTCTCTCTCTCTCTCTCTCTCTCTGTGTGTGTGTGCGTGTCTGCGCTATGTGTGTGTGTATGTCTGCGCTATGTGTGTGTGTGTGTGTGTCTACGCCATGTTTGTGTGTGTGTGTGTCTACGCCATGTGTGTGTGTGTGTGTGTCTGTGCTATGTGTTTGTGTCCTCGCTGTGTGTGTGCGTGAACTTTGTAATGACATTGTGTGTGACTCATTGTTGCAAATCCACAAAAAATGCATCAAATACTGATTGTTAAAGTTCTTACTGTAGTATTTCTCACACACGTTACGTGAGATCTGCTTCCTGAGGCAGCCGAGGGCGGCGATTGCTGACAGGCACGTGGGAACGGTGGGCGGGGAGGACTAGCCTTAAAGGCCCAGTACAAAAAAACAGCAAAACCTTTTTACCAGCTGTAATATAGGCACTTCAAACAGCTATAATAAATAATCTGATGGATGTTTTGAGCTGAAACTTTACAGACACATTCTGGGGAAACAATAGACTTATATTAAATATGAAAAAAGGGGTAACCTATGTGCACTTTAACATCTTTGAAAGCGTTTCATTCCAGTAAAATTCCAAGGTTTTTACAGAAAAAAAAAATGTTCTTTAGATTGGAAAAAGAAAAAAAATTATGAAATCTTCTCAATACAAATACAATGTGCAATGCGCAATACAAAATGCAATGACATGTACACTACTGTTTTTTTAACCTCTTAAAGTCAAGTGCTATTTTGGGGTTTCCACCTGGATTTTGCATACCCAAATTCAAAAGCTTCCTAAATCCCCATGCAGAGGTGTAAATGCAAAAGTTTAAAGAAACACTTTGAATTTTCATAAAACACTGTTGAAAGTGATAATTATATATGTTGTTTGTGTTATAATAAACTCCTCCAAAAAAGAGGCGCTTTTTTTGTTAACCTTTTAGGATCTGTGTGGTATAGGTTGCTGTAATTAATTTTGTCAGTTTCTGCACATGTCAATCATAATCTCTGCAAAAGTTATTCTATTCCAACTGATGAGAGAATGAAACCACTTAAGGGGGTTTTGAGCCAGTATGGACACTTAAAACTTAAAGAATGCGGAAGTAAATGATGTCACTGACCCAAATTATTCTGTTCATCAAAAAAATCCTAAATTATTAAATATTTATTAAAATTCTGCTTTCTTATTGTTTGTAGTTTCAAATGAAATTATTTCTCCAATCATTATTACTTTTGTTACTATTACCATTAATAATATTAATATTATTATTAATGATAACAAAAATAATTAATATTAGAGTGATTTCTGAAAGATCATGTGACTGAAGACTGGAGTAATGAAGCTGAAAATTCATCTTTAAAATCACTGGAATAAATGATTAAATTAAATGATAAACTACTTTTGAACAGTTATTTTATAGTGCAATAACATTTTAAAATTGTACAATTTGTACTGTATTTTGGATTAAACAAATGCAGCCTTGGCAAGCAGGAGAAGCTTATTTTAAAACATTTAAAAATCCTACTGACCCCAAACCTTTGACCGGTAGTGTACATTTTGTCCAAGTCTAAACTGTAATTAATTCTCTTTTTTTTGGCAGTGCATGCACCTGTTGACACCGGTATAGATTTTGATTTACGCACTTTGATTTACAGCCTGTTGAAGATGTGCAGAAACCCTGTGGACTCTCCTCAGGCTGTTGAAACCTATGAGTGCAGGTGCAGGAGGTGGAGATCTGACACGTGTGCTTTAGTGACAGCTCTGCTATAGAGGACGTGCCTCATACCAGCCGAGTCTTTATGACATCACTGACGTGTCCCAGCGGTGACAGGTAATTTGTCAAATCTCAGTCTGATAAGACATTTTTACGTCATGAGTGAAAAAAAAAAGCTGGCTTTCCACACATGTCTTAGAAAAACTCCAGCAGCGATTATCATCAGCACAAGGCAGCTAAACATCTGCGCTGAGGCTGTGACGGCCTCTGGGAAAAGTTTGTACTCGAGAACTCCTGTGGACCCTGTGACCTCGGCAGGGGCAAAGAAGAGACCTGCGAAGCTCTTGTCGTGCGTCATTGCAAAGGAAGATGTAGAAAAGAGGGTCTAGGAGGGTGTTGAGGCTGGTGAGCCCGTAGCAGATCCGATAGTACAGGTAGAGGGAAACTTCCACCGAACACTGCTCTTTATCACTTTCCGTTAACAGCAGGGTGACAAATCTATAGCCAACCACTAGATGATAGGGGCCGAAAATGACAATGAAGATGACGGTGATGACAACCAAGGTGGCGACAATCCTGCGACGTTCGTGATCTGCCACAGACGGGGAGTTTCGGAGAGTCCGCCCAATTCGGGCAGAGGTGTACCTGAAAGTGAATAAGAGGCCATAAGGTTATGAACGACACATTCCTTTACAGAGACAGACAGTGTATCTGTGGTTCTCATCTCCACAATGGCATTTTGTCGACATGCTGATTCATTCCTAGGCCTGTGTGTTAAGACAACGTGTTTCTAACATGCCAATAAATACGGGTTGCTAGAATGTTTTGGTATGGCAAACAATGCAGGTGGGTTAGAGTGACAATGATAACAAACCTCTTGGAAATCTAGTGTGTTGAAGAAATCACATTCTTGGTATTCATGGATGCTCATTCCTGCCTTCATGTTGATATAAGTCTGTGTGGGTATAATATTTATATACACTGCCTATTCAAAAAAAAATATCACACACAATTCCAATAAGCTTCTGCAATGTCACAATATTTATTCCTGTTCAAGATTTCATTGATTTTTCACTAAGATCTAGCATTGATGATGGGAGAGTCAGACCACTGCACAAAATCTTCAATTCAGTCTTCAAAATCAATAAGGTTAAGGTCTGGACTCTGCAGTGGCCAACACATGTGAAAAAGGATGTCTTGTGCTCCCTGAACACACTTTCACTACTTGAGCCCAAATAATCCTGGCACTGTTATCTTGGAATATGCCTGTGCTGGCGGTTCAGTGGTTAGCACTGTCGCCTCAAAGCGAGAAGGTCTTTGGTTTAAGTTCCGCCTGGGCCAGTTGGTGTTCCTGTGTGAAGTTTGCATGTTCTCCCTGTGTTCGCATTGGTTTCTTTCGGGTAAATTCGACGTAGTGTATTAGTGTGTGTGTGAATGTGAGAGTGCATGGGTGTTTCACAATAATAGGTTGTGGCTGGAAGGGCATCTGCTCAGTGTGCAAATTATACTGTACATTGACAATCGGGTGGGGAAGGGTCAACTTTTTCAGTAATATACATGCTTCAGTGAATCAAACGTATGAATATATTTAAATGACATCTAATCTATTAATAAAATATATGTTTTCAGTGTTTAGTGACTATTTTAGAGGTTACTGAAGGTCAAAATATACAAATTATGTGTTTAAATTTTCTTTTTTGGGGGGCTACATGCAGATATAAACACCTATTCCACAAGAAATGTGTTCTGTGAATACTTAAGATGTCAATTGGTGCTCTAGAACTGCCAGTTTTAGACTGTTGAATGATATTTTTCCTACAATTGATTGGCGCAATTGCATCACAGTGGTATGAATCGTTGTTGGGAGGTGGGGAAGGGGGGGGGGTGAAATGTTTATTTATATTTATAGTATACATTTTTAATTATTAATATTTAAGGAAGCTAATGTTGAAGAAAGCTTTTTTTTACTATTAAAGGGCTGACCCCCCATTCATCTTGTGTTGATGTCCTTCAGGGGTGATCAAGCGTTAACTAGGGGGGTCAATCTCCCCCAAACCCCCTGTAATTCATACCATGCATCCGCTGTGTAAAACATATGCTGGAATAGTTGGTGGCTCATTCCGTTGAGGCGACCCCTGATAAATAAGGGACTAAGCCAAAGGAAAGTGAATAAATAAATGCCTGTGCCACAACGGAATAAAAAAATCAATGGGAATAACGGGTCTTTTATATATTCAGGTAGTCAGCTAACCTAATTCTTTGAGCAAATAACATTGCTGAACCTATATCTGACCTATAACTGCAGCATCCCCAAATCATAGCATTGCTCCCACAGATTAGTTTAGAAGGAATCACTTCATCTGCCTCTCTTATCCTTATGTGCCCAGCACTCTGGAACAGGGTGAATCTGGACTCATCAGACCACATGACCTTCATCCTTTGCTCCAGAGCCCATTCGTTATGCTCCCTAGCAAATGGAAGTCTTTTTTTCTGATTAGTCTCACTGAAAAGTGATTTTCTAGTCCCCTGAGTTCACTTTACATTGTTTGTGTGGAAGTGCTTTCTATATTTTCACGATTAAAGATTACTGTGAAGTTTACTGTTATATCTTTATGATTTGATTTCACATGACATTTTAAGTGATCGCTGATTTAAATCTTTCTAGATTGATTTTGTCCCCATTTCTTCCTCAAAGATGATAGGGTAACACTTTATTTTGATGGTCCATTTGAGTATTAGTAGACTGTCTGCTTAAAATCAGCTGATATGCTCCTTCAACAGACATTTAACTGACTATAAGAAACTTTGGCAAGTACATGTCAACTTACCCTAACCCCAAACCCAACCTAACAGTCTACTTGTAATCGAATGAGAATTAGTTGGCATGAAGATGCAATGTACAGTAACTTAAATTCAACAAACAGACCATTAAAATAAAGTGTGACCGACGATGGATTACCCATTTTTAGTAGTTTCAGTCTCCTGAGATGTTTTCTTTGCTTGATGCCAATAAATTGACCTTTCTGAAACAGATTAACATCTTTTGCACAACCACAAGATGCTTCTTCAGACATTGTTGTTTGAGAAGCTACATTCTTCATCAGTTAGGGTTCAATAACTTGTTTCCAGCTGAAACAATCATCCATGCTGTAATTATCCAATGGCAGATCCAACTGGACAGGAAATGTGAATGTATATAAAACATATTTAGCGTTAGTGTTAATACATAGTGCTCAGCATAACTAAGTACACCCCATTTTGAAAATGAATATTTTTATCAATTTCTCAGTGAATATACACTGTAAAATGTTCTCTTCATTTATTGGGTTTTACTGGGCTCAAAATGCTTCACTCACTCAAATGGATTAAGTTCAGAGTATTCATTAGGATTTGCTTTTGAACTTAAATGGTTTGTTGCAATCGGTTTCCTCAAATGGTTTGAGTTACCTTAATTTTTTGGGTTTTACAGCGTAGGTAATATATTTTGGGGCATTTAAAAAAAAAAACAGGTTTACTAAACAGATATTTATAAAATAATATTTTAGTCACCAAACATATTTAGAAATTGAAAGACAATACAATTAAATTCAAGCAAGATATTGCAAAAATAAATGACAACCTACAGAATTTTAACAAAAATTTTACATTTATTTGCTTCTCTTGATTTTTCCTCTTTATTAATTTGTACTTAATATTTTTTATAACATATAAATTTGGGTGTACTTGTTTTTGGATCGTTATCGTAAGTTATTTTGTTAGATGAGCTCCAGACTTGGCTTCAGTACTGACTAATCTAATGTATACGCACAAATATAATATTCTATATCTTCCTATTAAAAATATGAATTTAACAAATAGATTTGTGAGGGGTGTACTTATATATGCTGAGCCCTGTATATACCAACTACGTTTATTTTGCCATTATGACTTTAGTTTTATCTAATCATAATAACACTTGGGCATATTCACACATCAAAACACATCCACAAATGTATGCATTTCGCTTACCCTAGTATAGAGCAGGGCATCAGAAATCCTAAAGCGACTGTTGCGATTTTAAAGTAAGCGTATCTGGCGCTCACAGGATACTGCTCCAAACACAGCTCTCTCTCCGGCTCGAACACAGACGGGTACAGGCCGGTCAGACAGAAGAGAAATATTAAAGTCCACACGACCACTCCGGAAAATGCAGCCACACGTACTTTCCGTACACCGCGGCTACTTAAAGGATAGACGATTGCTAGGCAGCGGTCCAGAGCGATGAGACAAAGAAAAATAACGCTGGCGTAGAGGTTAACATAAAAAACGTAGCCCACAAGCTGGCATGTGACAGACCCGTAAGGCCAGTGGTGGTCGCCCTGCAGGTAGAGGATCCACAGAGGCAAGGTGAGGAGCTGGAGCAGGTCTGAAAGCAGTAGGTTGAGGATATAAACCAGCTGGCAGCCTCCTCCGCCTGACCGACCCAGCTGGTACAGACCCCAGAGGGACAGCAGGTTGGCTGGGAGGCCTATGGAGAAGGCCAGGCTGTAGATGTAGGTCAGTCCTGCTCGGTCATTTGCCAGAGGGATTTGGCAGCTCCCATTGGTCAAATCTGTGGGAATTTTTTGGAAAATACTTTTGTTTAGTAATGTGGTTATTATGAGGAATGTGCAATTTATTGGGGATTTTAGACGTATTTATCACTATAATGTCTTGTTTTTTTCCTATAGCACAAATTTAAGCTTTAAGAAAACAGTCAATAATCAAAAATCAGAAATTAAGCATCATTCCAAATTCAGTTCATTAAGCACAAACAGTTCCACAGAATGCTGGTTTTGTTCTAGCTCAGTGGTGATTTGGTTCAGTACAATACAATGTGAATGCCATTGTTGAAGGATGTGATTCACTGTTAGGCAGCTCTAACATCCCTACCAACTAAGCAAGCCAATAGTCAACATAATTCAGTGCGGAATCAATATGTATATTATACATTCATTCTTTCATTTTCCTTAGGCTTAGTTCCTGATTATTAGGGGTCGCCACAGTGGAATGAACCACCAACTATTCCAGCATATGTTTTACACAGCGGATGCCTTCCAGCTGCAACCTAGTTCTGGAAAACACCCATACCTGCTCACATTCACACTCATACACTTCGGACAATTTCATTCATTCATTCATTCATTCATTCATTTTCTTTCAGCTTAGTCCCTTAATTCATCAGGGGTCACCACAGCGGAATGAACCGCCAACTTAATCAACATATGTTTTACACAGCGGATGCCCTTCCAGCTGCAACCCAGTTCTGCGAAACACCCATACAGTCTCACATTCACAATCATACACTGCGGCCAATTTAGTTTATCCAGTTCATCTATAGCGCATGTCTTTGGACTGTGGGGGAAAGCGGAGCACCCGAAGGAAACCCACGAGAACACAAGGAGAACATGCAAACTCCACACAGAAATCCAACTGGCCCAGTGTGGCATTTCAGCGACCTTCTTGCTGTGAGGCGCAGTGCTAACCACTGAGCCATCTTTATATTATATATTCTTAAATTCTTAAAAAAGTTGATCACTAATATAAACAAACTTTACACATTCCAATTTAAAGGTTTGGGATCAGTAAGATTTATTTATTTTTTACTTAATAATTTTACTGAGGAGGAAATAGTAAAAGTAAAAGATTTCTATTTCAAATTAAGTAAAAAAAAACCTTTCCATTAATCAAGAATCCTGAAAAAAAAGCATCACAGTTTCAATAAATATATAAAGCAACATGTTTGGTCTGTATAGTTCATATAGTAACAACTAGCATAATATTAATGTTTACTGTATTTTTGATCCAATAAACGCAGCACATCATTTCTGAAATACTAAATACCCGAAAAATGAAGCCAGCGTTTTCAGTGTAGTTTTTAATGTTTTAATTGACTTTTTGGTCTTTAGTGTTTGATTTTACATTTGAACATTCTAAAGGATTGTGCTTATAAATGTTCTTATGCACAGTAACAGTTCTATGCACAATCATTTAATCGTTTGTTATGCTGAAATAGACCTTTATGTTAGAGATTCGGCATCCCCTTTTCCAACCTTTTTAAATCTGTAACTGTCAAAACATCTCATTGCTGTTTTTTCTGGAGTTCAACCAGCAACCACACAGACTGTCTCTAAATAGGTAAATGATTTCTTTCCTAAAATCCCTTTGCTTTTAAGCTTTCAAATTGTGCAATGTTTTCTCGTGAGATCAGGCTGGTTTTTCCCAATCACTTGTATTTTTCTCTTTTTAGGTTTAAGAGAATATGTGCATCTCCTGTTTTACACTAACAAAAATATATAATTCTTTATGTTGTTCAATTTATTTTGTTAAAATTATTACTTCAGTATATGATACAAAAATAGTACTGGCCAAAATATATGTGCATCACTTTTCCTTAAAACAAATATCATGCACCTTAAGGATAACTTACTCAGCAGCATGGTTTCTATGGTTGTGACTCCTCCATGACATTTGAATCTTCAAGATCTTCAAACGTTTAACCAAATAGTTTTCTTCATTTTCTCCAGTCACCTCTGACAATGGTTAAGACACCTGAGCAGAGAACACAAATGTCACATGACACAGTTTTGACTGTAAAATTAATTACCATCATAAATTAACACCACAAAATGACCCAGTATTTATCTGACTATTAAAAAGAGTAAACTCTCACCTCAGCTTTGTCTGGAGAGCGTCTTTTGCATGTTCAGCTCTCCTACATGCACACAAACCTGTGTGTGCATTAGAGAGGAGAGTTCTGCCGTGTCCAACCAGGGGCTTGTCTGGCTTTTTGATCATTTCCCCCAGCAGGAAGCCACTTCTACTGCTTTTGAGCAGCAACATCCTGAAGCCTTTCTCCTTCAGAACAAAAACACCCTCCTGCCTGCTGGCTATTATGTGAGGGAGAGATATGAGAGAGTCCAGGCTGTTCTTTCAGACGGAAAAGCCACTGAGAGACAAGCTGTAACACCCTTATAGTAGTTTCCATGTCCCCTGTGACACCCCTCTATCCCGCACCCCCCTGCTCTAGATTATTGAACAGCTCTGGAACAAGCGTATATCTAAACAATGTAAAAACAAAGTCCTTTTTACAAAAGAATGGTTAAACGGCAGAGCACATCTGTGAACAACTTGATAATACAATTTGGAGATTGTGTAAATCTATTTCTTTTATACACTCACCGGCCACTTTGTTAGGTACACCTTACTAGTATTGGGTTGGAACTGCCTTAATCCTTCATGGCATAGATTTAACAAGCTACTGGAAATATTCCTCAGAGATTTTGGTCTACATTGACCTGATCGCATCACGCGGTTTCCGCAGATTTGTCGGCTGCACATCTATGATGCGAATCTCTCATTTCAACACATCCCAAACGTGCTCTATTGAATTGAGCTCTGGTGACTGTGGAGGCCATTTGAGTACAGTGTACTCATTGTCATGTTCAGGAAACCAGTCTGAGATAATTCACGCCATGGTGACATGGCGCGTTATCCTGCTGGAAGTAGCCATCAGAAGATGGGTACACTGTGGGCATAAAAGTATCGAGACTCATCAGACCAAGCAAAGTTTTTCGAATCATCGATTGTCCAATTTTGGTGAGCCTGTGCAAATTGTAGACTCAGTTTTCTGTTCTTAGCTGACAGGAGTGGCACCTGGTGTGGTCTTCTGCTGCTGTAGCCTATCCGCTTCAAGGTTGGATATGTTCAGAGATGCTCTTCTGCATACCTCAGTTGTAATGAGTGGTTATTTGAGTTACTGTTGTCTTTCTATCAGCTTGAACCAGTCTGGCCATTCTCCACTGACCTCTGGCATCAACAAGGCAATTGCACACACAGAACTGCCGCTCACTGGATATTTTCTCTTTTTCTGACAATTCTCTGTAAACCCTAGAGATGGTTGTGCGTGAAAATTCCAGTAGATCAGCAGTTTTTGAAATACTCAGACCAGCCCGTCTGGCACCAAATTTGTTTTAACTGCAGCAGATCGTCTTGACCATGTCTACATGCCTAAATGCATTGAGTTGCTGCCATGTGATTGGCTGATTAGAAATTTTTGTTAACGAGCAGTTGGACAGGTTTTCCTAATAAAGTGGCCGGGAGTATATGTATTTATAAACAACGAGTAGGGGCCACATGAAATCTGCGCCCAAAGAAATCTCTGCCGATTTCTGTAGATTTATAAGCCCATCAATTCAATCTATTTATTTCTATTCATTTATTCAAGCTTTTATACTCAATTCAGTTATATTATTCACTAATATGCAGATTTGTAAAGTAATATTATCTGTTTTTTAGACTAAAAGTAACTTTGTTTACCAAACAATTGTATTTTATTTTTATTTTATGTGTTACAATTTCAGCTCAAGGGCAGCATGGTGGCTCAGTGGTTAGCACTGTTGCATCAAATTAAGAAGGTTGCTGGTTCATGTCCCGGGTCAGTTGGCATTTCTGAGTGAGTTTGCATGTTCTCTCGTTTTGGCGTGGGTTTCCACTGGGTGCTCCGGTTTCCCCCACAAGTCCAAAGTCATGCGCTAGAGGTGAATTAGATAAACTAAATTGACTGTAATGTGTGAATTAGAGTGTGTGGGTGTTTCCCAGTACTGGGTTGCGGCTGGAAGGGCATCTGCTGCATGAAACAAATGCAGGAATAGTTTGCGGTCCATTCCACTGTGGTGTCCCCTGATAAATAGGTGCAACATGAATGAATGAATGAATGAACGAACGAACGAATGAATGATTTCAGCTCATACTCTCAAAGTCCTTCCACATTAATCTGATGAAATGTATTTATTTTGTTTTTACAGAAATCTGCGCAGAAAGGGCTAAAAAGAGTCCACAGTTTGGCCTCAACAATGAGTGCTATCACACTGAGGCAGCAACTCAATGTATTTAAGCATGTAGACGTGGACAAGATGAAGAGCAATGAGGAAGTTGTTGAAGTTCAAAATCAAGCATCAGGATGGAACGAAAGAGGATTTAGGTATCTGTAAACAGGGATTGTTGTTGCCAGAAGGACTGGTCTGAGTATTTCAGAAACTGCTGATCCACTGGGATTTTCAACACCAACCCTATCTCTGTGGTTTACAGGAAGTAGTCAGATAAACAGAAAATGTTATAACTCAAGGCTGAATCGCAATTTCTGCAGCAACACTGAAGCAAAAAGAGTCGCAGTTTTTGTGTAGTTGCCAAAATGCGGCTGATTCTCAACAGTGGCCGTGTGGATTCTGCTTATGTGAACATGTGGTAAACGAAGGAGGGCAGGAAAGAATTCATGACCTGAGATAAGAAATACCAGGAAGTGGTTTAGAACTGAAACAAGCAAAGAAGTTCCCGATTGAACCTTTAATGATGATTTAAACACATTCACAGTGGGGGAGGGAACAATATGAATACATCTTGTTGGCTTTTTTACAGGTATTGTTGGTTTAAAAACACACATGGTCATGTGAAAAAGATTTAGACACGGTATTGAATTCTATGGTTTTCAGGATGACTGGACTAATGCAACAAATTATTTTTTTTCAAATGAGTAAATTAGTATTAATAAATCAGAAATTGAGCTTCTATATATTTGAACACTGTAAACCTTAACTTTTTGGGTTAACTCAAACCATTTGAGGAAACCGATTGCAACAAACCATTTAAGTTCAAAAACGAATCCTAATGAGTACTGTGAACTTAATCTATTTGAGTAAAAGCAGCAATTTGAGCACAGTAAAACCCAATAAATGAACTCAAACCAACTGAGTACTGTAAAACTCAATAAGTTAAGGCAACTCAAACCGTTTGAGGAAACCGATTGCTACAAACCATTTGAGTTAAAATCTAATCTATTTGAGTACTGTGAACTTACTCCATTTAAGTTAAGTTAATGAGGTATTGAATTAACTCTTTACCTTTAACACTGAGTTCAAAACTCTTTTCAAATGAGTAGAATTAACTTTCAGTCAATTTTGAGTTAACTGCACTTATTTCATTTGATAAAGTTGACTGATGGGTTTTACAGTGAAGAGTTTAGATGCAAAAAAGTGCTGTCTGAAATTTATATGCAAAATTGAGGATTTTTCTCAGCATTTCACTGTAAAAACCATGAAAAGAACTTATTTTTGCCATGAAAGGGAACATTTCTGAATGTTAAATGGTAAAAATGCTCATTTTAGAAGAAAATTTCAGATAGCATTTAGAGGTTTGTGCGTCTGAACTCTTCATTTATGGTAGGAAACTTACTAAATATCTTCAAGGAACATGATATTTCCTTAATACTCTAAAGATTTTAAACAATTAAAGAAAATGTGATTATTTTGCCCCACAATGTATTTTTGGCTTAATCATGTGATAAAGATTTATTGAACCCTATTGAATTCTATTGTTTTCAGGATGAGGGCTGGACTTTGACTAGACTACTGCAACATCTTGATTTTTATTTCCTTTGCAAACCCTTCCAAACATGCTGTACTTTTCCCATCTTTTTATAATTGTACTGTCATAAACTTTAACATGTTAAATGAGGCGTGTATTGAGTTTTCTGCCAAGTCTCTAAGAACACTATGATCCATGATACATGATATGATCTTGGAGTGAATTTGCTGGGATGTCAACTCTAAAATTGGTGTGTATATTAATGTCTTTCACTTGCAAATATATTTTCTAATAGTGGAATGATGGATTTCTGATTATTTGGCTGTTTTACTCCTGCTTGACAGCAGCAACTGTTGCTTTTCAGAGAGGAATACTGATGTTTTGGTAGTGCACACAAATGAAAACTTCAGATCAACAAATTACCAAAACTTATGCTTTTATAGAAGTGCTCACACTTGCTGCATTTGATAAGCAATTTGTTAAAAGTATGGGTGTTCTAAGTTTGTCACACAATGATATCACTTTATTTTGATGGTCCCTTTAACACATTTTGTTGAATCTAAGTTAGGTTGGGGTTAGGGTTAGTGTAAGTTGACATGTACTTGCAAAGTTTTTTATAGTTAGTTATGGCTTGTTTGCACCGAGTGGTGAGGTACTGTTCGGTATGCTTTTATGGCTGTCAAAAGGTACCAAAAAGCGAACCGTACCGTACTTTTTTGGGTACCCTTTGCAAAGAGTACCTAGCATGACAAAAATAGCGGTTTCACTTTCTCCAGAGAGCTCACTGCGCGTCTATATTTGAAATAACGAACTTTTTGAGCTCCTGATAATAACGTGCGCATGATTATTAAAGTGCTTCTGACATCTGATCCTTTCAGAAACTAACAAATGTGAGAGTGATGTGCAAAAAAAACAAAGGAGAAGCTGTAAAAAAAAAAACAAAGGAGCAAACGATTCTTTCAGCAACCTAAAACATGAACAAACTGCCATGTTTAACTATTACCTTCACCTTTTACTATTATGAACTTGGAATGACGAAATTACTAACATGTGCTGGTGAAGATTAAACATACAGATACGAGGTTTGCACTGACTGTGGGCTATTTGTTACATGTTGTTTTTAAACCTAAATAAGGACTAAATGTATGTTGTGTGTAGTTTTTTTTGTGATTGGTAACATATCGGAGATTGTAAGGGTCTGTATGTGTTCATATATGTTGCATTTATTTGTTTATTTTAAATTATCGACGTTACAGTAGGCTATTTCACACTGTCATTGAACTGCAGTTATAATCAAATCATGTTCATAGAAAGGTTAGTAATGAACATTTATACACAAGTATTTACGTGTATAAAGCATCTGTTTTGTGCGAAGTGCTGCTCATATGATTTGTGATTGACCAGTACAGCTTTACTGTAGAAATTTTCTTAAGTGAGAATGATGTCGACTGAAACTTTCTGCCATACACCACGCCCACTAAAAGTGTACCATTGGCAGTGGAAACCCAAGCTCGATAAAGGTGACCCGTACCGACCCGTACCGTACTGTGGAAACGGGCCATTAAGTCTGTTGAAGGAGCAGTTTCAGCAGATATTAAGCGGAAAGTCTACTAATACTCAAATGAAAAGTAATTAGCCTGTAGTTGCGATACAACTTTTAGTCAACAAAATGTGCAATGGGGACCATCAAAATAAAGTCTTACCCCTCACAACTTTTTTGTTTTGTGACCCTGGACCACAAAAACAGTCACAGTGTCAATTTTTAAAAAATTGAGATTTATACAGCACTTTAAAATAAGCTTTCCATTGATGTTTGATTTGTTAGAATACACAATATCTGGCAGAGATACAATCTTTTATAAATCTGAAATCAGAATATAAAAACAAAAATCTAAATTCTGAGAAAATCACATTTAAAGTTGTCTAAATCAAGTCCTTAGCAATGATCATGGTAATCAATTTAGTAAAATCATTAAAATTAGCAAATTAGTACACTGTAAAACCCAACAGTCAACTTTATCAAATGAAATGAGTGTAGTTAACTCAAAATTTACAGAAAGTGAATTCTACTCATTTGAAAAGAGTTTTGAACTCATTTTTGAAGGTAAAGAGTAAATTAAATACCTTATTACTTCAACTTAAATTGAGTAAGTTCACAGTACTCATATAGATTAGTTTTTAACTCAAATGGTTTGTTGCAATCGGTTTCCTCAAACGGTTTGAGTTGCCTTAACTTATTGGGTTTTACAGTACTCAGTTGGTTTGAGTTCTCTTCATTTATTGGGTTATACTGTGCTCAAACTGCTTTGTTTACTCAAATGGAATAAGTTCACAGTACTCATTAGGATTTGTTTTTAAACTTAAATGGTTTGTTGCAATCGGTTTCCTCAAATGGTCTGAGTTACCTTAACTTTCTGGAGTTTACAGTGTAGGGAATTTGCTGAATATTGTAATGATTTTTAACAATTAAAGAAAAATAGATAATGTTGCCCCATACATACATATGCAATACAATGTAATTTTGGCTATAGTGCAAGACCTACCAAGGATCAGATACAGAAAACCATGAAATTCAATTGTGTCCTCAATATTTCACATGAGTGTAGTTTTAATATTCACAAACTGTAGATTAACAAATTCAAATATGACAGAGAGCATGCTGATTGTAAGAATTTAATAAACAAAAAACATACAGAGATGAATGGGTTACATCATTCAATACACACGAGTTCAAGTGGTCAAAACCATACAGTCAGAAATATACTCAATGATTCTTCATATGGCACTGTAAAAATATAACATTTTGTTAGGCAATATTATGGCAGTGCATTTACACATTTTACGTTTTTGAGACTACAGTTTCTGCTAATATTTTCACACTGGTTGTCACAGTAACAAAACAAACATAGGTTCACTGCAGGACATTTTCTTATAACAGTTAATTTGGCAGATGCATTTGGCAGATGCTTTTTTCCAAAATGACACTGCATTCAATGTATTCATTTTATCAGTGCATGCATTCCCTGGGAATCGAGCTTGTGACCTTGGCCATGCTTTGCTGTTTGAGCTACAGAAATGTCTTTAGCAGATGACCTTTTCTTCCCTGTTCAGACTACAAAAACTCAAATGGAAAAACATTGTATTTGTGCTGCCTGCCATATTCACCCAGTTTTGCAGCAAAAACATCCAAACATTCAAAACCCAAGTCAGTCCACCTTCCTCTTCTTGATTGATTTCCTGCAACACAAAAATCTGCAGACGTACACCGACGTCCAAAAAGCAATCACAGCGATTGCCAAAAGAAACGCCAACACATCAAGACTGTGGTATGAGTACCAAGCCAAATTATTAGCCTTCGAACGAAGGTGAGCTGCACCTTTGTGCCTCATTACATATTCAATCCAAAAAGTAGCACTATCAAGAGGAGAGATGGGTTGATCGCGATGCAGTTCTGACATTTTGCGGATGCTACTTCGGTACAGTGGGTTCTCAAGCACATCTTTAAGGCCTTCAAGGAATTCTTGAGATGTAAGAGTTGCGACTTGAAGCACTCGAGCGGCACCTCGAACCTGGAGTCGCATAACATTGTCGAACTGGTCAAAGAGGAGCGGCAAAGCCAAAACAGGGACTCCATGGTAAATAGCTTCGTAGATGCCATTGGTGCCCCCATGAGATACAAACGCACGAGTCTTTGGATGGCCCAGGAGATCATTCTGTGGAAACCACTCTAAAAGTAAAGTGTTGTTACCCAAAGTTGAAGGCCGTTCTCCATGATATCTCCACATGACTTTCTGAGGAATCTTAGCAAAGGCTGAAGCAATGGCTTCCGTAATTGTTCTAGGAAGAGCGCCGACCATAGCTCCCAATGACATGAAGACTACTCCATGTTCGCCAGAGCTCTGCATGAATTCTTCTAGATCCACTGGAAGCGCTTGAGCTGGCTTACACTGAAAGCCACCCATGTAGATGATGTTTGGCATGGTGGGCCTTGGAAATTCAAAAACAAAGTCCATTCTCATCAACCAAATGTCAGCAGATTGCTGCATTGATAGAAGATCACTTCCTGGCGGGAAGTGACGTTCAAGCAGTTCTCTGTAAATTGGCACAATTACGTATTGCTCCTGAAGGAGGCTACATAGATAGCGTAGGAAATTTTCCACTCGCTGTTGGAAGGTCATATGGTCATGGAGTAGTGAGTTGTACATCGGGACATATGATGGAGGAGATGGAGCAGTTTGCATGTGAGCATCACCTGCATTCAGCCAGCGTACATTATAAACCATTGGAAGGTTGAGGAAATTTGCTACCAGGACTCCGGCTGGGAACGCAGGATCTGTTAGCAACAGGTCGAATTTAGCTTCTCGCAAGCTTTTGACAAGCTCTGCATCATCCAACATGGCCGAAACCATTCGGAGTACCCCATTGTGAAACACCTTCAATACGGTGGTGATATCTTTCTGCTGTTCGAAGAAACGGACCAACGGGGACATCTTTTGCAGTGCTAGTGACCTCTCTAATAGCATGTTAAAGTAGTCCTGGCCCACGTCTTCAGTCTCCATTGGGTTGACGGTGATGGTGTTGTAGAGAGCGGAGTTCTCTTGGATGTACCAACTTTTAGACGAACGCACCACTGTAAAGCTATGGCCGTGGGTGTGGAGCTTCCTTAAAATGACTTGCATGTTCACCCAATGGCTGCCGTCCTCTGGAAACACCAGGATATTTCCACCATGACAGCAACAGACCACAGACAGAAGACAAGTCAGTGCAGATAACCATTTGGAGCTCAAATCCATCTTTCACAAAGCTTAAAAATGCAAAGAGAAAGAGAGAGAGAGAGAGAGATAGAGATAGAGAGAGAGAGAGAGAGAGAGAGAGAGAAAGATGTTTACAATTTTACAGCCAGTGCATTTTCCTCCAATGCTAAATATTAAGACATTTCACATATACAAAAGACACTGTTATCATAGCACATACTGCATGTTCAAAATGAAATATTAAATAGAAAACACTTGCGGGAAGCAGAGGTTGAATTTAGAATCAGTTTTGGATTTGTGCCCAGCTATAGGACAACTGTATTTATTTCTTGTAATCACTTGGGACAAATGTAATATTCAGAATTTAACAAATAATGCTTGCACATTTCAAAATTATTAATATTTTTCTAAATTAATACACTACCTGAAAAAAGTCTTGTCGTCTTGCAAAGTTTTAGGAACAGCAAATAATAACTTGACTCCTAGTTGATCTTTTGGTATCAGAAGTGGCTTATATGAAAGGCGAAGGCCTCTAGATTACGCCTATTTTACCAAAATAAAATATGATCATGCCTTGATTTTTAATTATTTAAATAGGACAGTAAGGTATGACTTTGCTTAGACAAAAGTCTTGTCACTTAACAGAAATAATGTACAGTATAGAATATAAAGTCATGATGCAGTGGAAAAATAATTAATATTGTGTATGGCTCCCATGAGCCTGGACGACTGCATCTATACATCTCTGCAATGACTCAAATAACTTATTAATAAAGTCATCTGGAATGGCAAAGAAAGCGTTCTTGCAGGACTCTCAGAGTTCATCAAGATTCATTGGATTCATTTTCAATGCTTCCTCCTTCATTTTACCCCAGACATGCTCAATAATGTTCATGTCTGGTGACTGGGCTGGCCAATCCTGGAGCACCTTGACCCTCTCCTGTGGTTTGTAATGTGATGGGCAGCACAAATGTCTTGATACCTCAGGCTGTTGATGTTGTCATCCACTCTGCAGATCTCTCGCATTCCCCCATACTGAATGTAACTCCAAACCATGATATTTCCTTCAGCAAACTTGACTGATTTCTATGAAAATCTTGGATCCATGCAGGTTCCAGTATGTCTTCTGCAGTGTTTGTGATGATTGGGATGCAGTTCAACATGATTCATCGGAAAAATCTACCTTCTGCCACTTTTCCAAATGATCAACTAGAAGTCAAGTTATTATTTGTTGCTCATACAACTGGGATCGACAAAAAGATTTTGTCCGGTAGTGTAAACTAATTTAATGATTAGTTCACCCCAAAAATGAAATATGTTATTAATTACTCACATTCATATTGATCCAAACCCGAGATTCATCTTCAGAACACAAATTAAGATATTTTAGAGGAAATCTGAGAGCTCCCTCATCCTCCGTTGACAGTCCAGAAAATGTTCCAAAATATCCTCAAAATAAACCAGATACTACCTGACAAAAGTCTTGTTGTCGATCCTAGTTGTAAGAGCAAAAAATAATAACTTGACTTCTAATTGATCATTTGGAAAAGTGGCAGAAGGTAGATTTTTCTGATGAATCATCTGTTGAACCCCAATCTTAATCATCACAAATACTGCAGAAGACCAATTGGAACCCTCAAGGACCCAAGATTCCCACAGATATTAGTCAAGTTAGTGAAGGAAACATCATGGTTTAGGATTACATTCAGCATGGGGGTGTTCAAGAGAGGATGGTAATATCAACATCTTACAAATCACAGAAGAGGGCAAATTCTTCAGCAGGATAACGCTCCTCCTCATACTTCAGCCTCCACATCAAAGTTCCTGAAAGCAAAGAAGGTCAATGTGCTCCAGGATTGGCCAGCTCAGTCACCAGACATGAACATTACTGAGCATGTCTGGGGTAAAATAAAGATGAACTCTGGGAGTCCTGCAGGAATGCTTTCTTTGCCATTCCAGATGACTTATTAAGTTATTTGAGTCATTGCAGAGATGTATGGACGCAGTCCTCCAAGCTCATGGGAGTCATACACAACATTAATTCCATCTCCACTGCACCATAACTTTATATTCTATACCGTACATTATTTCTGTTAAATGACAAAACTACTGACAAAGTCAGACCTTACTGTCCTAATTAAATAATTAAAAATCAAGGTATGATCATATTTTATTTTGGTAAAATAGGCGTAATCTAGAGGCCTTTGCCTTTCATATAAGCCACTTCTGATACAGTACCAAATGATCAACTAAAAGTCAAGTTATTATTTGTTGTTCCTAAAACTTGAATAGGCGACAAGACTTTTGTCAGGTGGTTTATGCCTTCAGTGGTTCAATTGAAATATTGTGAGGCTATGAGAATTCTTTTGTGTGCACATAAAACTAAAATAATTACTTTATTCGATAGTTTCTACTTTGTTTTATTATAGGGTGCATGTTCACATAATTGTTTGTTCATATGCCCACAAAAGTATTCTTATAAACTCACAATATTCCAATTAAACCACTAATTGTCATATACTCTGTTTTGAGGACGTTTTTCGGCCTTCGAATAAGCCATTGCTGTTCATGTCAGATGAGATAGACAGAGATAAGAGATATTTTGTGTTCTAAAGATGTAAGAAGAATTTGTAGTAATTAATAACATAATTAAAATTTTTGGTATCGTTTAAGGCACATGTGTCAAACTCAGTTCCTCAAGGGCCGCCGCTCTACAGTTTGCTTCTAATCTTAATTAAACACACCTGATCAAACACATTTTGTTCTTCAGTCTTGTTTGAAACCTACAGGTAAGTGTGTTGAAGCAGGGTTGCAACTAAACTATGTAGGGGTGCGGCCCTCCAGGAACTAAGTTTGACACCTCTGCTTTAAGGCAAAAAATAATACCATATTAAAATAATAACAATAAACAAATGTTAAAATTATATATTGAAATACATCAAATAAACAGGACAAATTTACAAAATATGAACTCAGAATTGCCTTCAGAATATCCTAAAAGTCAGCAATAAGCATTAAAGAAAATGTTGAACAGCACAATACACTAAAAAAGTTGATTTCAAATCAAAGCATGAGCATTTCTGTTTCTGTGTCTGACTGGTTCTATATCTAGATCACTGCTGGAATTACCTGTTTGTGTTGTTAGATCATAATCCATTTGTGAGTTGGAACCAATGATGTCGAGTGATGATTTCCAGATCTTAAAGTAACAAGCAAAAACAACTGCTCTTAATCTGTGAAGCATTCAGCAGAAGATAACAGTCTCATCCTTAATAGCCAAGCCCTTTCTGTTAAGAGCTCTCTCCTTCCCCTTCTTTCCTAAATCCCATTTCCCTATCCAGCTCCTCCCATTGGCTCTCTCTCCCAATTCATCTAGCCAGTCACTGTGGATTTGTACTCAAACATCTGCATTCAGCACAACAGATGACCTCAAACACTCTATTAAACCTTAACAAAACATGTTTCAAGAGGCATTTTAACAAGCTGCGTCATGCTGTGAGCAAATACGTCAAGAATTTATTTGCCCAACACATTATGAAATATACAGCTATTTAGCTCATGCATACTTATCTTTGTTTGAGGATTTAATGTGTTGAAGTAAACATCCATGAAATTTTACTTTACCTTTTGTAAGTTTTTTTGATGCCAATCCTGGTGTAACTCCGGCGGTCAGGTGCAAATACTCCCAAAACAAACCAAGGATTTCCAAATTGTATACTCAAGCATTCAACGCTGATATAATCATACGCAACTCCACCATATAAGACACGCCAAAACAGGCGAAGGGCTGTCGGTTTCACTGGCTTCACTTACACTGTAACATGAGACCAGAAGTGGTCTGTGGTCGTACTTTTGGATCAGCTTTCAATCAGAGCGAAGAACAGAAAACAACCTCATTGATCGTCAGCTTGTCCTGCAGATCCATGTGGAGTTCTGAACAGAATCACCAAGCAAAACTGGGGCACAGCAAAAGAGAGTGTCCAAAGAGGGCAATCAGCACTCCGCTCACACATGAGCTTTGTTTGCCAGAACACAACTTGGATCAGTTACCCTTGGAGTAAATTGCTTGTATTTGCAGTCATTCTAAAGGTCCCTAATCTGTTCTGTGCAAAGCAAAAGCCAGCATACTAAGTGTGTACCACGCATTAATTCAACACATTTTGTTTCTGAAGTATTCAATTTAATTCAAGTTTATTTGTATAGCTCTTTTTACAATAACTATTGTTTTAAAGCAGCTTTACAAAAGGTGCATATTATTGCATTATAATCAAATTAAGTTATAAGTTACAATCAAATATAAGTTATTATACTTGAACATAGTTGAGCTGCAGTTTTATAGCAGATAAGTAATGTCTGTGTACATGTTCAATGAAGTGTATTTATGTATTAAGTTTATTCATGAGTAATACAATTACTATCCTTCCTTCTTGCCCAACTGAGTAATGTGGACCAACATCTACTAAATAGGCTCTAATCCTTCTTTGTCACTTGAACAGTAATTTGCGACTCAGACAGAACTTATTTGGACTAATAACAGAAGAGTTACCATACAGACTGTTGTAAAACCAACAGTGGTGTAAAGTCATGAATTACAAACATTCAAAGTACTGCAATTGAGTAGTTTTTCCTGAGGAATTGTACATTACTAAGTAGTTTAAAAATGTGTACTTTTACTTGAGCACATTTTTAGAGATGTATCTGTATGGCACTATTTTCTTTATACTCCAAGTAGCAGTCACCACTTTATATGTTTATTTTTTTATTATCTTCTATGATTGGCTAAGCAGAATAATCAGTCACTGATGATAAAATGAAGGAAGCCATCTGTATGATGACTGAAATCCCCAAACAGCCTTAAACAATAACTAAATGCACTACAGTATATTACGTTTTCAAACACATCCACAAAAAATGTTTTGCCAACTGCCAGACACTTGTCAGTCAGAGTGCGTAATTATTGTAAACATATCGTTACAGCTAGATTTTTTACATCAACCTGTTTTTGTGTCATTTTATTATAGGCGCTGATAGATTACACATTTCTTTAAATATATAAATGATGTTTTTTACATTGCATTCTGAGGGATCAGGTTTGACTGCCTATATGTATCTACAGTATCTACAGTATAAATGTGCCTACAGTATCGTTTCTCCAAAGTAATTCAAAATATAAGTTCTAGGCTCATTAGCATGATTGCCTATGTGTGAAATACAGAATCATGTCTTAAAAGTAATGCATATTGTAAGTTCCAGGCAAGGCTGTGTTTTTTGTCCAACAAATGGCCGGGTGATAATTTCAGTCAAGGCCTGGAAAACAAGGTTTTTCTACTAGATCTGTAATGCCAGTTTTTAGTAGTTGTTTTTACCATTAAGCAATTCAATTCAAATCAGTTTATCTTTATTTTTACAGTATATCGCTTTTCAATGTTGATTGTGCCAAAGCAGCTTAACATCAAAGTTTTAGTAAATTGAAATTGTGTCAGTCTAGTTTTCAGAGCACTTCCCAATAAACTGTGTACTTAACTGAGTCCCAACTGCAGTAGTTAAGATTTTTCAATGAACGACACAGCAACGGTGAGTTCTAATTAAAGGATTCTGCTTTGAAAATACCCCAAATTTCTCCTGGTTTGTCTCTTCTTACAGTGGCCAAGGGAGCTTAATGTACTGCAATTTAAGAAAACAAATGCAATTACGAAAAGCACCAGCAAATTAAGAGAAGATCTTCATCTGTTTGACAGCACATGTGCTGCAAATCTTCACAACACAAACACATTTTTAAAAACGTGCTTCATTTTCTCACAATACAAACAATTTACGAAAACACAATACATTTTCTCACAACACTTTCAAATAGCACAGAAAACAATAGAAATGTTTCTATGGGACTCTAAAACGTGACGGACCTGGCTATTTAGGTTATGGTTAATTAGTCTAATAACATACAAAAGACAAGGGAATCAGGATAAAAAAAAAACAAAACAAAAAAAAAAACTCACCTTTCAAAAATCACCTACAACTTCATTGAGCACTAGGCTGTGTCCAAAATCGCATACTTCCATACTACATAGTACGCTAAAAACAGTATGTGAGCCGAGCAGTATGTCCAAATTCTCAGAATTAGAAAAACAGTATGCGAGAAGTACCCTGATGGCCTACTACTTCCGGCGAGATTCTGAAGTGCGCATCCAATGCACGCTGCGCTATTCCATGATGCCCTGCGAGAGAATTCATGAATGGGAGTGAATCGGCGCAACTGTAGGTCACGTGATTATGCCAAAATGGTGGATGTAGTACATCTGAATTCCATTCATACTGCTCACATTCATACTGTATAGAATGTACTTTTTCTAATGGCTGGGTAGTATGTTTAAATTCAAATGCAGGTGGTTTCGGGCGCAGCCATAATCAGAGCACAGCTGTGTCCATCATGTTTTAGTGTCCGCTTGAAACATTTCCATTGTGTTATGTCCTTTTTGCAAGTGTTCTGAGAAAATGCAGAGCGTTTTATTCATTTGATTGCATTGCGGGAAAATGCAGAACGTTTTCGTAAATTGTTTTCGTTTTGGGAAATGCAGCACGTTTTATTAATTTGTGTTTGCGTTGTGAGGATTTGCAGCATGTTGATGTTTGTTGATGTTTTCTATAATTGCATGTGTTTTCTTAAACTGCAGCATGTTGAGCTCTCTCGGCCACCATACTTCTCCAATTCACAGCAGCGCCTACATTCATGTTATGTGTTCTCACATAAAATGAATCTCACATTTTAAATGTATAGTCTATGAATGGCAAATAATTTAACTTACACTTAGAAACACCCTAAGAAGAAAACATCTCTAATGTAAGATGTTTCACTGCATAATATATGTTTCACAACTTTTACTTATACTTTGAGTAGAATTTAAGTAACAGATACTTCTGTATGGTATATAAGTCTAAAAACAAAGCTGATGAACCAGATTAAAATCTGTTCAAAGATAGTAGGAAAGCCTTTCGAGAAATTATATGATGTACTCGTATTACAAGAACCTCACAAGGCTGGCATTTCAAACCCGAGTCATGTGTTGAATCATCAATTATGAACAATCGAATTAGAGTGCCAAGTTTTAATGAAGTGAATTAAAAAAGTCATGTTTACATCAGGCTGTCTTGGAGCTGAATAAGGTCTGTGTACATTTTTTTGTATTAGTCTTTGTCTCATTGTAAGGAGTATTTATCATGCTGTTATAAAGGAAAACATTCAAATGCAAGTCTGACAATAAAGTTGTGTGTTGTATTGTACTTTTTTTAGTATAATATGTCAAAAAATAAATAAAAAATTTAAAAACAACTACAAAATCCATCAAGCAGCAAGGTGTTTAACTACATGCTAACAGTGCTAAGTGTATGTTAGCATTTAAATGAATGTGAAAACACATATTTGATAGATTTAAAGGTAAACGCATGTCAATTATTCAGCTTAAAAGTTACACAGAAATGCGAATAATCAGAAACTTTAAAACACAGAAAGGTTTAAAAATGATCTTTGTGAAAGTCTTACTTGTTCTCGTTCTTGTGAAAGTCTTGTTTCCGT
Organism: Danio aesculapii; assembly: GCF_903798145.1. Taxonomy (NCBI): domain Eukaryota; kingdom Metazoa; phylum Chordata; class Actinopteri; order Cypriniformes; family Danionidae; genus Danio; species Danio aesculapii. The sequence goes on along the minus strand of NC_079441.1, from coordinate 20,982,777 downwards.
TAAGAAGCGAGACTTTCCAGAGTTCAGTTGGCTGAGTAGAGCACATTGTTTTCCAGCTATGATCTATACTGACTGTTCAAAGTTCAAACGCTCAGTGTTATTTCAAAGCTCAAACAGTGGTGTACAGAACTTACAGTTTCGTTTATTGTTTAAAACACCTGAATACAGCAGCTAATAACCTTTACAATGTATCCTTAATCTTCTTGTGAAAACAGAGCTTGAAAAAGATTAACAAATGTCTTTGACGCATGACGAAATCTTAACCAAACAAGCCAAACAAGCTGCGTGATCTCATAAAAAAAGCACAAACAACTTGTGGATGATTTATCCTGGAAAGATGTCAAACATTAGGTTTGGTTGCTGTATAGTGAGAAGTATAAAAGAAACGGCCAACTGCCAACAGCAACAAAGGCAGGTGTAATTGGTGACCACGAATGCAGGCTATGACTCACTTCACGGACTTTATCACAAGGCCACAGCTTCCTTTTTCCTCTGTTACTTTCTATAGTTCATATTACCTGCTACAAAAACAGTCTGCCTCTGGGAATACTAATGTTATATTTGGAGCTCACTGAGAATTGTACTTCAATTATTTCTCATATTTTATGGGTGCCACCTTATCCTGAATAAAGTCTTTTTAGCTTTATAATGTGATCATGTATTTAAGATAGTGACAGGGATATAAATGTCTCCAGTGTCAATGTCCAACTCCTATAACATGAGGAAAAAAATCTATTCACTCATCAAATGTCAATCTCAACCAGTTTCCACCTTGGGTTAATCTGATGAGGTCACTGAGAGGTCATCCACTTGTTAGCCTGGGTTGTCATGATAGTTAATATGGCAGAAATCACCATTTGACAATTTTACGAAATGATACGCAAAGAAATTCAGTTGAAGTCAGAATTATTAGCGCCCTGATTTATTAGCCCCACTGTTTATTTTTTCCCCAATTTCTGTTTAACGGAGAGAAGATTTTTTCAGCACATTTCTTAACATAATAGTTTTAATAACTCATTTCTAATAACTGATTTATTTTATCTTTGCCATGATGACAGTAAATAATATTTGACTAGATATTTTTCAAGATACTTCTAAACAGCTTAAAGTGACATTTGAAGGCTTAACTAGGTTAATTAGGTTAACTAGGCAGGTTAGGGTAATTAGGTAAGTTATTGTATTCCGATGGTTTGTTCTTGGGACTATCGACTATAGACTATATATAGCTTAAAGAGGCTAATAATTTTGACCTTAATTTTTTTTTTAATTAAAAACTGCTTTTATTCTAGCCGAAATACAACAAATAAGACTTTCTCCAGAAGAAATAATATTATCAGGCATACTGTGAAAATTTACTTGCTCTGTTAAACATCATTTGTGAAATATTATTAAAAAAATGTAAAAATTTTTTTTTAAAGGGGGCTAATAATTCTGACTTCAACTGTACACTATAAAAATGCTGGGTTCAGAACATTTTCCTCTTGTTGTCCCAACACAAATAGATTAAGTTAACTTTGAATATAAATGGATTGAATATAAAACAATTAAGTCCCCCCCCCCCCCAAATTAAGAATTGTGTTGATGTCATTTTTAATAAGCAGTTTAATAAAGTAGTTTTAATAAAGCATCAAAAATCTTTTTTGAGTGTATGATCAGGTTATTTGATGCTAATCATCTTTTTAATTCCATCGCTATTTGGCACAAAGACCACATGTTGCAGGATGTCACTTACATGCAGTCAGATGTCAACTTCCTCACCTATATCTAGCACACTGTACAATACAAACTATCAAAGCAACTTCACAGAGAATATAGCAGAATCAATTGTGAAGACATTTGATATTCTGTTGTTCACTGTAAAGAACGCTGGGTTTCCATGTAATTCCTTCATGTTGTCACAACACAATTCGATTGTCAACTTCATCTTTTTTCACACATTTTCAAGAGTTCACACTTAGCTGATGAGCTTGTTTGGCATGCCGTCCCGGGAGAGAGCTCTGAGTTAATGAGATCCTCGGGCCCTGGGCTTCCTCCCGTTTGCAGGGCGAAAGGGGAGTTTGAGCTCAGGTAGATCTCGATTAACTCCCCCCCGGCTTATTTCTGGCTAATGACAGATACACTCAAAAGTATATATATTTTTTTGCCCGTTCAAACCACTTATTTAAAATGAGCTGAAACAACCCAATTCTTGAGATTTCATCTCAATCTTATTTATTAAAATAAGTTAAATTAACATTAACATAAATAAACACATCTGTTGTTATGACTTTTTGTTATATATATTTTTTTACAGTGTGAAATAGCTAGAAATATTTACAGATAAACTAACTTAAGTGTACTTGTTTGCGAAATTTAAATTTGTGTAAACAGTCCCACAACACTCGACCATGCACTGAAATGTCTATTGTCGTTATATGACAATAACATGATCTGTCATAACAATATATATAATGACCCGTGGCATCATTTTTCAAAGCACAATTTAACACAATGTAAAAATATGCAGTCTACTACACTTTACTGCAACTACGCAAATTTAGGTTTCAGCAGTTTAAACGTTTTTAGTTACACCTCACTAAATACCATGGTGAATTATGATTAGCATTGCAATACTGTGGTTGATATGTAGTTACCAATTAGCATGGTATAAGTATAACAACCATGCTTTTTGGTTTAGTCTTTAGAAGCATCACAGTTAATTTTTATAAAGGTCAAGTTGACCATCTATTGGTCATACATTTATTTTTTGTAAGGGTCATGTTGACAATTTATTGGTCATAAATTTGCTGGTCAGAGTTCACCAAACATCATCTTTGGGCTTTTGTTTACTGTGTTTAACACATACAGGCTATATAAAGAATGTTATGCTACACTACACTACTAAATGACATTGGTAATGGTAAGATCCAAACACCCACAGACTTCTGCAATGTACTTTTTTTGTTAGGCTGCAAGACATAGGTTACCTGTATGCCATACATTATATATGTCTCACAGAAGCCTGGATGCCAAAGATCCTGAAGACGTGATGATTTAACAGCCAATCAGGGCAGAGCTGTGGAATAAGTAAACCAGAGGGGGCATCACACGGCAAAGCAGCCTGCAGAAACAACAAGAAAAATACAGATATATTAACTAATGAAATGCATGAAGTCAACTCAAACATACGGACATCCACAGATTCTGGTGCTTCACTGGTGCAATCACAAGGGCAAACTAAGGCTGCTGAAATGTAATGTGGATATATATTCAATAGCTACTGCTGAGTGACAGAGTATATTTACAGTAGTAACATTTACGATTTTAAATACATTTGTAGATGCTGCTTTTGCATTTTTAGATGGTACTACGCCTCTTGAAAAATAGCTTAAAGGAACACTCCACATTTTTCTTGCTTATAGGCTCATTTAACGACTTCTCTAGAGTAATACAGTTGATTTTTACATTTTTAATCTGTTGAGCTGATCTCTGTGTCATGTGTTTTTGATTAATTTAGCATATAGATCATTAAATTGGATTAGACCATTAGCCTCTTACTTAAAAATGACCAAAGAGTTTCAATAAATTTGCTAATTAAATATATTTTGTAGTTACATTGTGTACTTAGTCTGATGGAATAAAAAAAGACCCTATTTTCTAGGTTTATATGGCTAGGAACTATTCTCTCATTTCGGCATAATAATCAAGGAACTTTACTGTTGTAGCATAGCTCCAGCAAACACAAATAAAATACACAGCACATAAACTTTGGTCTTTTTGTAAGCGAGATGCTAATGGTCTAATCCGATTCAATGATTTATGCTAAGCTAAGCTAAAAATGGTAAAACACTACTATTTACCTCTTGGGGAGTTGCAAAAGGAGCCTATTAAAAAAAAGTTATGCGTTTCATTAATATATGTCTTTCTGACTAACAAAGGACAAAACTAAGAACATTCATTAGTTTAGACAGCATTCAGAAAAACTCATCTGCTTCTTCTTATACATGTCCTCTGCTATGGCATTTACATTAGCATTAGGAATTTTATTTTTTTCAATGAATAAAAGAAGGTACACACCATAAATGTTTACAAATAGGTTCCCAGGTATTAGGTTATATGAAGCTTTTCTGTAATTCTGGAGATTGATATCCACAGACCTCAGTCATTTTTAGACTATAGGCCAGTTTTTGAGGATGTTGTAGTGTAAAGTTGACTCTAAGGGCTCTATTTTAACGATCTAGGTGCAAAGTCTAAAGCGCATGGCACAAAAGTCTATTTTAGTTCCTCAAAATAGCAATGCGCCAACAATGCGCCTTAACACTTCTTTATAGTCCAGCACACCCATGAGTGCACAAAGTGGTGCAAATGGATTTACTATTTTAAGAACGTGGCGCAAAGCGAGAAAATTAGGGTTGCTTTGGTCTGAAAATAGCAACAATTCGTGCCAAACACGTCTTGTGCCTTATTGCGCTGGGTGTATGATAGGGCCCTTAATCTGTGGTTCTGCAAAAAGGGCCTCAATGTCGGCCTTAAAAGGGTCAAAATAAGTCTAACAAATGCACCATCAACAAATATATTGTTTTAACATTCAATGCATTTCCATTTTCTTTTAGAAATAATTACTAAAGTGAATATATGACCTCAAAAGTGTGATATAGAATTTAACATTTGGTGACTAAAATCTCTGTAATAATTCATTCATTCATTTGCCCTTGACTTAGACTCTATTTCAGAGTTCGCAAAAGTGGAATGAACCGCCAACTATTCAAGCATATGTTTTACGCAGCGGATGTCTATCCAGCTGCAACCCAGTACTGGGAAACACCCATGCACACTCATTCACACACACTCATACACTATGGCCAATTTAGTTTATTGAATTCAATTACAGCACGTCTTGAATATGTGGGGGAAACCAGAGCACCCAGAGGAAACACGGAGAGAACACACAAACTCCACACAGAAATGGCAACTGGCCCAGCTGGGACTCGAACCAGCTACCATTTTGCTGTGAGGCGACAGTTCTAACAATCGAGCCACCGTGCTGCCACTCTATAATAACATTTATTATAATGAATATTAATTTGATTTCCATTTACCTTAAGCTGTAAAATATCTGAATGGATAAAAATAATAATGCTGAAATTATATTAACATATTTCAGTTGAGCATCTATTCAGCATCGCTAAGCTATATATTTGTTTTGTTTTCTTAAAAAGCTTAAGGGTGCATAGATTTTTCTGGGTTAAAACACAAAACACAAGCTCCATTATAATCGGCTTTATTGAGATCCTCAACATTTATATTTGCTACATTCAATTATTTACAAATCAATTTGTAAATCAAATCTGCACAAACACACACACACATAAACACACACACATTAAAAACATTTTCTAATATCAAACCTCAAATGGCACATATCAATGGCTCAATATAACAGCTAGATTTATACAGTTAGTTTACAGTGAGAATAATAATTAAGAGATTTGTCATAAAGATACATCTCAGATTAAAAAAGTATACACTGTGTCTTTAAAAATAAAATCAACAACAATCTATAATAATAATAATACAATTAAAGAGTTGATATGTTAAACATATTACAACATAAAAAAAATCTGCACATTTCACAGGATAAATCCATTGTTCAGAATTCTTCACATCCTGAACTAAAGCCGCACATCAACAATATGTAAAACACATTCCACGGCCACGCCAGAGAGGCTGATCTCAGGTCAGTGTGTGTAGGAGGAAGATCAAAAACAGTGATTACACCCGCAGAATGAGCAAGTCTTTGTTTTTTTTGGACTGACAGGACTGTGACCTGATAAGGACAAGCAGCACTGAGAGAATTTGCGGTGAAAGTGATAATGATGAAGATGAGGAGGGTGATGGTGATCTTTAGTTTGGCCTGTTGTTGAACAGAGTGACAGGATGGAGTCTTGCCTTCATCTCTCGTCGAATCTGGCACCACGAGCATGGCCCACAGCAGCAAGTGTACACACAGTCATTGCAGATTGAATCCTATGTGCGGGAGGACAAGTTATGAGACACAATAAAGGTCCTTGACCACTTTTGTAATGTGATGAATTTGATAATAGAGTGATGCAGCTATCATGTTAAACCACATAAAACTACTTTCCTCAAGTTTTCCTATTGGGGAATTTCAATTCAAGAGTCAAAAACAGACTGTGTTCATGTAAAATGATAACTTTTTGCTCTTAAGCATATACTGTAAATTATATAAAACATATTTTTGTTACCTTGAAGTTAAAGGCACAGTTAAAAATGAAATCTCTCATAATTGAGTCATTCGTCACTTATTCAAAAACTATTTGAGTTCCGGTTCTGTTGAACACAAAAGAAGATATTATGAAGAATGCTCGTTGATGGTAAACAATGACTTCAATATTATTTTTTAATAATACATCATTTTGTTCCTACTATGGACGTCAATAGATACCATCAACAAGCATTTTTCAAAATACCTCCTTTTGTTTTCAACAGAAGAAAGAAACTCATTAAGGCTTAAAGCCACATGAGGGACAGTAAATTATGAGGTAACTTTGGGTGAACTAAACTTTTAATCATACTTCAGCTTTATTCTTTCACGGTATACAAAACTTCACTATGTTTTAAGGTAAATAAATCTTACCTTAGTTTTGGTCAAAATGACTAAAGTTAGGTTTAATAAACTTACAGTAAGGCAGTGACTGAAACTTTAACTGTAAATTACACAGTCAGGCCAGTTTTTTTTTTTCAAACACGTTTTCGTAAGAGATTACAAGATCATTTTTAACAGTATCGTCAAGCTATGTCCCTTTTTATTTTCATAAACCAAGTGTTTTCTGTCGTTCTTACTTTGATGCCATATCGTCGTCGTGTGGAAACCCTCATGGAGAGCGTGATTGGAGGAATACAACCGCAACTGTCCAGCAGAGGGAGGCACAGACACTCTCCGTGGTCTCTGGCTGTAATGCACGCGAAGCAAGGGAAACACCACACGGAGAAACAACCTGCAGAAACAAACACAACATATTGATTCTACTGTTCTTGTATTCGTGTATACTTTCTAAACAGCTAGACAGTCAGCCTTGAGAGTGCCTGTTATAACCGTAACATTTTACCTACCATTTTATTTATCAGCTTACAGCTTCTATCTTCTGCGCTTCAAGGTGCCATAGAGTGCACTGTTCTCTGATATCTACATAGTGGTTATCAGTCTTAGGCAAGTTAAATTCCCCAGAAAGAGTTTTCTATGCTCATTTCTAGAGGAATTACCTCTAGAATAAAATGCTTAGGTTTGACCGTATTTGGAAAGGTTGAGAATATTAATGAGCTCTCCTCTGATGCTCTACAACTTGTGTCAGTGCCTGCTCTCACAAACACACATATACAGTGTGATTTAGGCCTACTTTTAAATACACACATGCAAAATAGTCATAATTTAAGAGCTTAGTAAGATGAAAACACATACACGTGCATTAAAACACTGACATGTAGCAGTGTAATGTGTCTCATTGCAAATGTAAATGTGCTGCCACATTAGAAATACTTGGTAAATTTCACAATATAAAGATTCACACAAAAGATCCAATGAAACATGTCTTTTTGGGGGCTACCGAATAAATGTATAGTCTTTTACCATATTTATTCTGTTTTTCACCAAGTTTATGTCCTGCTGGTCTTATATGCAAAATAAGAGTCCCATATACATAGTAAGGATATAACGCAAGCTTAGATAAACTTAACTTAAAAACATGGGCAAAAATTAATCTTTGTTGTAATCTCGCTAGGAAACTTTGGCCAATCAAATGGTGCCTGGGACGTGAATATTAATTATCCCCTGTGCAACATAACAGTCATGTTTTGTCTGCCTGTTTTTTATTTTGCACGATTTTACGTGAGAACTATAGGATGGTGTTATGGTATGCCATTTCCATGCACTGAACACTTATTATTCATCTATGCCTAGGTATATCCAGATTTTCATTCTATGGCACCTTTAAGTTAACTATAGTACTGCTGTAGAAACTAACAAAAAAAAGGAAAAGTTTTGTAGTTAAACTACACAAATTAACCATGGTTTTGATACTCTAACCACAGCTCAACCACTGTATTTGCAGTAAAATTGTGGTTATACTATCCAAATGCAATCGATATGTTAAAAAACTACAGTCCCAGTTGACTTCCATTGTATGTATATACACTGAATACATTTAATTATAAACAATATTTAAATATAATTTTTCATGTTCAAACAAAGAAGTGCTCTAGAAATGCTCTCTTCAATCACATTGACATTGATGTTCAACAGAACAGAAAAGGTCATACAGGTTTGGAACAACCCGAGGCTGAGTGACAGAAATTTCATTCTGGGTGAATTAAATAAAACTAAAAAAACAGACGCACTTACATTCATTGACACTGTCGCATTCACAGATGCTGGTGCTCCACTGATCTGATGCTGCAGCCACTACCAGAGGCTTGGGCTGCTGAATCACCATCTTGGATGCCATGATGAACGTTTGTCTGATTCAACTCTGAAATCCCAAAAGCAAAACATAAGTAAAATTCTAAAGTTTTAACAATTATTACAAACATCACTTTGAAAGTCAGCGAAAAAGTATTATATAAAAATAATAATGAATAAAATACAAATAGATGATACATTTTTTAAATACTTTTCTTACAAAGCAGCCTCCGAAAAGCAAAATAGCAACTCTTAAAACCCCAGAAAAGTTCTGCAGCAGATTTTGGTCTTACCTGTAACAAAGGGGCAAGTTCAAGCGTCTGACACCTCGGAGGAGATGCTGTCACTTTATGTAGAAGGGGCGGGAGAAATTGGGGAATGTCTAGACGTAGGTTGACACTCGCACACATTTACACGTACGCACATTGTGAAGGATGCTTATCAAAGACAGTTTTACCGTTGTGTTCTCATCAGACTGGAGCATGGCAGTAATGACAAAAATGACAGGTATGCAAGATCAATAGATTCTGGAAATTGACCAGAAATACCAAATGTACAGGACTTCAGGTTCCTTTCGTGCAAGCGGTAAAGCTGTTGTTTTTAAGTGCCTAGAGTATTCTGAAATGACAAGAAAATACCTAAAACTGTTATTAGTCAACTAAAACCAAAAAATATATATTTATTAAATATCAGAAAAGATCATTGAAATAGGATTTTATTTTCTTTATATTTGTTAATTCATTAGCAAAGTTTTCGGTCACACTTTACAATAAGGTTTGTATTTACAAACATGAACTAATTATGAACAATACTTGCACAGCATTTAATAATTATGGTTCAGCATTTACTAGCGCATTACTAAAATTGAAATTCATGATTGTAAACATTAGTTATGCACCGTGAGTTAACATGAACAAACAGTGAACAACTTTATTTCCATTAACTAACATGAACAAGTACTATAATAAATGCATTGTTCATTGTTTGTTCATGTTAGTAAAAGCATTAAGTGACATTAAATAATACAACTTTATAGTAAAGTGTAAGCAGGTTTTCTAATGGCGAACAATATATTTATATATTTAGAGCATTCATTTATTTATAACATTAGTAAAATGCTTGCTCAGTAACTCAATGTTTACAATTGCAGCTTTAGGGATGTATTAGTAAAAACTGAAACAAACTTTAGAAAGTAATGCATTACAGTATTGAGTTACTTAGTTACCTTTTATAATGACTAATGCCTTACGTTACTTTTGAGTTACATTTGCGTTACTTTTTCTGACCTTGCTGAGGCTTGATCTGTTTCAAAACTAGCAGGGTTTTTTATTTTCTTCTTCGTCTTTTTTTATTTAAATAGAGGAGCTCTGCAATTAACAAGACACTGTACAACCCTCATTTATACCTTTTAAGACAAACACTTCAAATTTTATGTTGGATAATGTTATCAAATATTATTACTTTACTTTACTTTTGCGTTACTTTACTCGTTACTTAGACAAAGCAATAATTTTACGTAACCCGCGCTACTAATATATATATATATATATATATATATATATATATATATATATATATATATATATATATATATATATATATATATATATATATATATATATATATATATATAATATGTTAACCGGAGAGAACTTTAACATATTTCTTAAGTTTTAATAACTAATTTCTATTAACTGAATTCTTTTATCTTTGTCATGATGACAGTAAATAATATTTTACTAGATATTTTTCAAGACACCTTTATACAGCTTAACGTGACATTTAAAGGCTTAACTAGGTTAATTAGGATAACTGGGCAAGTTAGGGTAATTAAGCAAATCATTGTATAACGATGGTTTGTTCTGTAGACTATCGAAAAAAATTAAGCTTAAAGGGGCTAATAATTTTGACCTTAAAATGTTTACTAAAAAATTAAAAACTCCTTTCATTCTAGCCGAAGATAAAACAAATAAGACTTTCTCCAGAAGAAAAAATATTATTAAAAAAAAAGTAACTGAAATGAAAGTTTTAAATACAAAAATAAAAACTCGTGTCAACTATTTGGTTAAAACGTTCATGCGGTGAGATTAATGTCACAGTCTTGATAAAGACACAGGGTTTTATTTGTTGCAGTATTGCAATGACAACATAATTATTGATTAAACCTTAGTTAAGAGTATGTTTCATAATAAGCAAGAACATTGTATGAAAACTGTGTGAAAACATTTGATTGTTCCAGCAGTACTGATGATGATTACGATAGACCAGATATTATTAAATGCCAGTACATTGTGTCTCTGTTTACATTTCTCAGTCTTTTGGTATGTAAAGTAGCATTTACTGTCGTGCAGAAAACAATACTGTACACGTGCATAAAAATCATCTGCTAGCCATCTGCAAATGACTAATAAAAAAGATGCTCACGTGTACTGCTTAACTGAATAACATGTTCAGGTTTCTGCCAAAATAACTGAATAACACAGAATACTATAATAAATATTAATGTACGGGTTTCTGTTAAAATAACAGAATACAAAAATAAATAAATAAATAAAATCATGTGCTCTCCTTTCTGATGAAAATGACTAAATAACACAAAATACTGTACTGAATTTTATATTATATTTTGAACTGAAGTAAATCTGGTAAAGTAAAGAGAAGGTTGCCATGTGTTTAAAACATGAACATACATGAATGTCATTTAAGACAAAAAATGTACTGTTGTTTCACAATTTATAGCAATTAAAACTGACTTTTTAAAAACTTTTTACACTAGGTTAATTAAAACAGAGATTATAGAAACCAAAAATGACACAAAACTTAAATGTTGATACTTTAAGATGTTTCTACCGTTTGAAGAGACTTTGACAGACATAATCCATTTTAAGATTTTTTTTAAATAAATAAGGAAGATACATAAAGTGACCTGCAAAAATGTACCACATATGAGTGCCAAAAATGATGTTCGTAAATATAATTATAAATACTAGTTTTCTATGTAGGATTTTATTCATTCTAGCAATTATTAATTCCAGCAATTCCTTGGAATGCACTATAGGTTTATTGTGACTATCAAATTGTAAATATCAGTGTGTGATTTGAGGCACAAGACTGAGATGACTGTTTAAAATGAATCAAATGTATCTTGAAGCAAAAATCATCCACACAAACTCAAGTGCAAGTCCTGTGAGTTTGAATCACTTATAATGTGCATTTTAAACCGCAACACGTGAAAACACCTTACCAAGGTTGCATTTCAAATCTATGGTTAACAGAAGAAAAGCATTACAAAAGAGAAGTTTCCCACCAAAATAAACTTTGAAATATTTTTTTTCATCATTTGGAATCAAATAATAAAACGTATTATTAACATAAAACAATTACACTTATTATTAAAATATTAATTATTTTACACGTATTTTAGTTAATTTGTTAACATGAACAAACAATCTTTTTTCATCTTTGTTAATGTTAATGAAAATAAAGTTGTTCATTGTTAGTTTTTTAACGCACAATGTGCCAAGCACAATTTTGGATTTTAAAACTGCATTAGTAGATGCGAACAATTATTAGTAAAGCTTTGCATCAAGGTTCATACATAATTTATTATCTAGCATAAACTAATGGAACCATTTTAGTGGAATAATACAGTAATGATACTTTTGAAGATGAAATTTCAAGACTATACAGATATTTTATGTTGCTTTAACTTGTTTTATTAAGTTAATCCGGTTTCAACAACATTTAAGTTATACAAAGAAGTTTAACCTAATATTTTTAGTCAGTTTGATTGATGTAAGTTGAGATGTCTAGAAAAGTTCATTTTATTCAACTAAAAAATGTAAGGCAGCAAGAACGTTTTACAGTGTATAATTAAAAATGAATATCTTTCCCCAATTTGTTTGTAATGAATGTATACACACACAGGTTTATGACTTATCCTGAATTATTGGAAACAATGAAACATACAAAATGTGTACAGTTTATCACAATTCTTTTTATTTCAACACATGTGCAATGACAAAATATATTAAAAAATATTCTAAACTAAAAGCATCGAAACAACAATGAACAAGGACTTTACAAACAAGTAATTATATCACAGTTGATATAAACAGAGTACCATTGAGCTCAAAGCCTAATAACACATTCATATTATTATTACTAAAGTATAAATATTGCATATTTTTTTAGCCAAGCATTTTCAGTCTTCATTCCTTATCTGGCGACAGATGAAGTCCACACACTACTCCTCGGGTCAGTACTGAATTCCAAACAGTGAGCTTTACACTTTCCCAATATGCTTACAAAGTTTATTTGATTTCATTAGTTGGGGTTAAAGATGATGATGATGATTGATGCTGGTCAAGTGCTTTATTTGGCTTTGTTGCAGAAGAGGCTGACCGGGTGATTGCGAGACTTCAGTTCGCGTCTGATCTGACAGTAAGAGCATGGACCGCAGCAGAAGGACAGCACGCAGTCATTGCAGATCGAGTCCTGTTATGGAGACACAGAGAGAGATGGAACATCATCAGAATGATACATCAAGCATATTAGTAATTCAATTCAAGTATATATCTCAAGCATAATACTAGCTTATAATATTCAATCTCACAACTAATTCATTTTAAAATCAACATTTTTTCTTGCATGTTATTTATGCATCTTGCATGTTTTCTTGCATGAAATTCATATTGTAAATAAAACTTTTTATATTTGTATCTATAAATTAATTGAGTTAAACTGCATCAATATAGTTTTTTCTTGTATGTTGTTATACAAGTATATCTATATAAAATATATGAAAATTTGTTATAATATTTCAATACTTCTTTAATATTTGCATCTATAAATTGAAAGAGTTAATAAATTGCAGATATATTATATAAAAACACTATTTTGTCAAGTTTATTGGATTAATTAGATTAATAATCTATTAGTTTCACTGAAAAAAAACACTTTTATGAAGCAAAAATGTTATTACACTCTTGCCTGAAGAGCAAAACATTAAACAATTCATTTAAATGAAACATTATTAAAATGTACTACTTCTAATTAACACTTACTGCATGTTTAATTGTGTAAAAACAAGTCTTTTTGCTAACATTTATCATTTAATTTGTTTGTTTTAATGATGTCAAGACATTTTGACTGAAAACAAAAATGAACTGAAGCATTTTTTGAAGTCGAATCCAAAGTGTTTACCTCAATCCCGTAGGTGCGTCGGACAGACACTCTCATGGCCATAGTGATTGGTGGGAAGAGGCCGAAACTGTCCAACAGAGGCAGACAGAGACATTCTCCATGATCTTGGGCTGTGATGCAGGCGAAACACGGAGAACACCAGACCGCAAAACAACCTGTCGCACAAGTAAATCAGTCACCACACACACATAACACAATTACATACACATTATTGAGCTTCACTAATGTCACATGAAGGCATGAAAAGTACTCACAATCATGGAGGTTGTCGCATTCACATATGCTGGTGGACCACTGATCTGAACCAGGAGCCAAAACTAGTGGCTTAGGCTGCTGAATGACCATCTTAGTAGCCATGATGACTTGAGCTCTGTTAACACAAATCAAATAATGGTTATAAAGAGAAATAATGCATGTAATGAAAAGGTATTAGCTCTTGTTATGAAACCCATTGAGTGCAGTTCTTACCGTGAGTGAGGAGGGAGATGAAAAAGACAGACGTCGAGGACGAGGTTGAAGACGAGACTGAGTGCTTTTGAGAGTCTGACTGTGATTTATAGAGTCGACAGTGGCCAAACACACGTATACACGTAAAGAGACAGGAGATTAGCATCAACGCTGCGTCTCTACACAGTCAGAACAGGTTCATCGAGTACATGCTTTTCTCTTTATCGATAGATTTCAGGTGATTACCTGTTCTGCTGACGTGAGAAATATTAAATCTTTTATGAAAATACATACTGAGAATTGTTGGTGAGCAAAAAGGAACGAACAAATGCAGTATGTTTACTTTTCAGCATTCACATTTAAAGGGATAGCTGACGATGAAAATTGACTGACTATGTGCAAAAAATTGTTCTTTTTAATATTCTGAAGAACACTGTGGGTGACGCAGTGGCGCAGTAGGTAGTGCTGTCGCCTCACAGCAAGAAGGTCGCTGGTTTGAGCCTCAGCTGGGTCAGCTGGTGTTTCTGTTCTCCCTGCATTCGCATGGGTTTCCTCCGGGTGCTCTGGTTTCCCCCACAGGTCCAAAGACATGCGGTACAGGTAAAATGGGTAAGCTAAATTGTCCATAGTGTATGAGTGTGAATGAGTGTGTATGGATGTTTCCCAGAGATGGGTTGCAGCTGCAAGGGCATCCGCTACGTAAAACATGTGCTGGATAAGTTTGCGGTTCATTCCGCTGTGGCGACCCCGGATTAACAAAGGGACTAAGTCGAAAAGAAAATGAATGAATGATGAACACTGGAAACCAGCAGCTATTGACATCCATAGTAGGAAAAATAAATACTATGGATGTTTTTATTTATAAAACATTTATACTATTACAGGCTTTTAACATTCTTCAAAATATCTTCTTTTGTGTTCAACAGAAGAAAGAAATTCATAAAGGATTGAGGCTGAGTAAATGATGACAAAATCTACATTTTTGGGGTAAGTTATCACTTTAAATGCATAATAAGGCAGCGTTATACTGGGAAAATATGCAATATTGTTAAGCGTTGAGATAATGATATTTCTCATGATATAACTAACTTGCAAAATGATATTTTGAATGAATATGATGAATTTTATGCTATATTATTTTTTTACAAAATAATTTTTTCATATAATGATACTAAAATAAACAGGTAATATATATTTTTCTGGGCTAATAAAAACTATATCAAGGTGTAAATTTCCTCAGAGGAAATTTTAATTCTTATTGGCTGTTATCAATTTCCTATATTTAGTGAGAAATGGATAAAAATAATCATTTTATTAACATTTATCTACAGCATTTACTGGAGAGGTGGGGATAAAAATTGTACAGGAAAAATTTGGATTAACAATAAAATGCATGCAGCACACAAATTCTTTCATTCATTTTCTTTCTGGGTCAGTCCCCTTATTAATCAGGGGTCGCCACAGTGGAATGAACTTATCCAGCATATGTTTTACGCAGCGGATGCCCTTCCAGCTGCAACCCATCACTGGGAAACACAGCACAAAAAAATAATTTAATTTATTGCACTTCTCTGCGAAATGGATATTGCAGATACTATTATCGTGATAATTATTTTCTGATAAATTGTGCAGCTCTACTGCATAAGGATTTAAATGTATAGCATTTTACATTGGGCATGCAAAATAATAAATAAAAAAAAAAAAAATAATCAGTCTAAAGTTTAGCGTCAAAGAAATTAATTGGTAAAACTTCAGAATAATGGTCCATCAGTTCAAGTTAGTTAATGCATTTACAACTAAGTATGAATAATCTTGTAAAGCATTAATTAATCATAGTGCAACATTTACTAATGCATAATTAAAATCCAAAAGTTGTGCTTGTTAACATTAGATAATGCACAGTGAATGGATGAACTAACATGCATGTACACACATCAACTAACCTGGGGTGCATTTCTGAAAACCATCGTTAGCCAATTAAGGTCGCAAGTTCTGTCGTTACAAACATTGTTAGTTGATTTGCCGTTTTCCAAATCCGTTGTTCCAACGAACATTCGAAAACTTGTACATTTCCAACTACACCTTTAAAGAGCTGTAAATAGAAGAATAGTTCCTGGTTGTGTTCTATTCCCAGTTATCCCCCCTATGCCCTATTCCTTTTGAATGTTCCAACTTAGAATGATAAAAAAAAAAAAAACATTAAAGTAATCTCTGTTAATTTGCTTTCGAAGTATACAACATATTGACAATTGCGTTCCCTTTGTAGTGCACTTTGAAAACATTTATACCATTTTGAAAGCAGCCGTGGCTCATAATGAGAGCTACAGGTGCTCTATTACTTAAAAGCATAATTTACGTTACGTCTTCAAAGCTTGTGAAAACAGAAATATATAGCATTTATTAATGCTTTTAATTTAAAGCAAGTTATTTATTAAGAAATCAGTATCTGTACTATACATGACATATTGGTTAGAACATTTCTGCAGTGGGTTGAATATGCCAAATTGTAAAAGCAGACTTAAAAATATAAAAATAAATAAACAATATACTACTTATAATAATAATAATTATTATTATATTTATAATTATTAAGTAGGATTTTTATCTTTTCTTAATAAATATCCTACTGTAAATTACAACCATTATCGATTTATATGATTTACATTTAAAATTAGAATACGCATTCGCTTTTTGTAAGTGGTTTTATGTTTTAGGCTAGAATATGGAATATTCTTAATAATATTTTTAAAAGGAAACATAGGCCCATTTCACATTTACAAAATCCACATTTTCAGTTTGTGAATTCACAATTAAAAATCATAAATCATTCATTCATTCATTTTCTTTTTGGCTTAGTCTCTTTATTTATCCGGGGTCGCCACAGCAGAATGAACCGCCAACTTATCCAGCACATGTTTTACGCAGCGGATGCACTTCCAGCTGCAACCCATCTCTGGGAAACATTCATACACACTCATTCACACTCATACACTACGGATAATTTAGCCAACCTAATTCACCTGTACCGCATGTCTTTGGACTGACTGTGGGAAAAACCGGAGCACCCGGAGGAAACCCACGCAAACACAGGGAGAACATGCAAATTCCACACAGAAATGCCAACTGACCCAGCTGAGGCTCGAACCAGCGACCTTCTTGCTGTGAGGCGACAGTACTAGCTACAGCGTCGCTAAAAAAAATCATAAATATTTAAGCCAAATAAATTGTATTTGCGTATTTGTGAATCGTGTTTTGAATTTACGAATTGGATTTGCATATTTATGAATCATGTTTTGAATTTACTAATTGGATTTGTCTGTTTTTTAATCATGTCTTGAATTTACGAATTGGATTTGTACATTTATGAATCGTATTTTGAATTTACGAATTGGATTTGTACATTTATGAATCGTATTTTGAATTTACGAATTCGATTTGTGCATTTATAAATCGTGTTTTGAATCTATTAATTGGATTTGTAAATATGAATTGTGCATGTAGGAACTTTATTTTGTAAATGTATAATTTTTGAGACTGATATGGCTCAAGTTACCAATTAATTCTTAGCAAAAATGCTAATTTTTCTGTTTGTTCTGGAAAAGGCATCCAAATGTTTACCAATTTTCACTTCGAACCAAAAGAAATGCTTATCTGAGTTTGACAAGTCAAGTCAAAAAATGAGTGAAACCATCATCTCTACATCACTGAGACACAATGTTCCTCCCTTTTAGATCCAGTCTCACGCTTTGTCACAGAACTCCACACGTACATGCCAGATGTGAAGGTGTGTTGAAAAGTATACGCTATTATGTAAAGAAGAAGAAGAAAGTTTGCTACACAAAATGCAATCAAACAGATGTCACTCAGAAATTGGACCCCCCTGAGGCAACAACACCCTCCTCCATACTAACAATGCTATTTGAACTTTTGTTAGTACAAGTGCTGGAATTCACACTTCAGTCCAAAGAGCTGTAATTACATGATGATTTAATATGTCATTACTGACCTAATGAATGACGGAATTGTTTCAAAATCACCACTTTTCTAAACTGCTGCATTTTCTACATATTCTACAGTCAAATATGCAATTGTTGAAATACAACTCTTAGAAAGCAACTCATTCGTAGTAGTTACCCACGTGGGAGAGCCTGCACAAGCTAGTATGCAAATTTTTTAAGAAATTGTTCAATAAGTGACAGCGGCGACAATACAGATGATAAAAATACCTTGTTGATTCTAAAGGTCAAAGGAGAATCGCTTTAAGCTGATAGACAGGCAACAGTAACTCAACCACACTTTACAACTGAGGTCTGCAGAAGAGCATCTCTAAACACAGGCAACACATTAAACCTTGGACCAGATGAGCTACAGCAGCAGAAGAAGTGCACACCGGTGACACTCCTGTCAGCAAACAACAGGCTGCAAATTGGGTAATATTTTTTAAAATAAAAATTAAATAGCTTTAATCGAAACAATAGAGGGCTGCAATTGTGTCAAGATTTGGTTAGTTACCCGTAAGCAGTGTTGGGGAAAGTTACTTTAAAAAGTAATGCATTACAATAATGTGTTATTCCCAAAAAAGTAACTAGTTTCACTACTTAGTTACTTTTTATGGTAAGTAATGCGTTACATTACTTTAAGTTACTTTTTCTGACCTGTTTTTACTTTAAATTACTTTTTCTGACATTATTAACCCCTTCAGACCTGAATTATATGTTCCAAATTTCAGAAAAATGTAAAAGTATATTTTCACAGTTCTTGAGGCTCCCATTAATGAGATCAAATTACTATAAAAAAAATTCATTACTCTTTAGGTGTATTTTTTTTGTCCATTGTAGTGGACATCAGGTCCAAACAGTTCTTCTATGAGGCCTCTCATAGTTGTTCACAACATGCAGGTTGGAGCGGAGTTGAAAAAAAAAACGATTTCGAGACATGGTCCTTGAGACATCCTTGAAAATTCCAATATTAATTCTGGAGGACCAGTACATTCGCGTTACATTACTTTAAGTTACTTTTTCTGACCTGCTGAGGCTTGATCAGAACTTGCAGGGTTTTTTTAATAATGTATTTTACTTTTTTTAATAGAGGAGCTCTGTAATTAACAACACACTGTATAACCTTCATTTACCTTTAAAAAAATAGAAATGAATGTTGGATAATGTTATCTTCTGAGAACTTACTGACCCTAAAGCTCTACATGCCGTATATGCAGATTAATGAAACTTTAAAGCAGGGGTGTCCAAACTCGGTCCTGGAGGGCCGGTGTCCTGCAGATTTTAGCTCCAACTTGCCTCAACACACCTGCACGGATGTTTCTAGAAAGCCTAGTAAGTGCTTTATTAGCTAGCCCAGGTGTGTCTGATTGGGGTTGGAACTAAACTTTGCAGGACACCGGCCCTCCAGGACCGAGCTTGGACATGCCTACTTTAAAGCAATGCGTTTGCTACTTATTAAAAAGTAAAACCATAGTCCTTCAGTTAATACTCTTTTCTGTTTCTTCAATGCGCTCAAAATAATGAGAATACTTCCATTGCAGAAATGTACACTGTAAAAAAAAATCGTTATTTTAGCCGTCATTACGTTAATCCATTATTAACGTAAAATAACAGACGTTAGATTACAGAAATTTACTGGAAATTTAAATTTAAGGAAATTTCTGTAATTTCACTTTTGTTATTTGACAGTATAATTCTGAAATGTAATGGTTGTTATTTTACGTTATTTTCTGGCAACCAGCTGCTGGAAAAAATAAGTAAAATAACAAAAAATTTTTTACAGTGTTTGCCGTCTTCATTTCTGTTTGTTCCTGCATTCTCTGTGTGGAATTTAATGTGACTACATCAATTTTAATTTAGCAATTAAAAGCGAATGTAATTGTAAAAGCGCTATAGAAATAAACATGAATTGAATTGAAAAATACAGTACTTTACTCGTTACTTAGAAAAGTTATATTATTACGCAACTCATGTTACTTGTAATGCGTTACCCCCAACACTGCCCGTATGTGTGGCATACTGGCGATTCTCAGATGTAAACAACAGCATGGATTCCGTTGTTAATGTACTACTGAATATGTTGTTCTGCCTGTTTACACCATCTGAACCATGGGGAAAACATGTGTAAGCCGTTCAAATTAAAGGAAGAGCTATATGGTGAACGGTGCAATATTTTGACAAACTGAATTCACATGTGAGCTGCGTTAATTAAAATATTTGCCTAATTTCATTCATGCCCTTACGCCTGTTGCACAGAGCCGGTTTGCATTTTTACTCAGGCAAGTTTGCATGTATTTTGGCACAAAAAGGTGGCTTAGTTCAGATCTAGATCAGGTTTCATTGCCATACTGTGGTAACTTATGCAACAAGTTTTATTCAGGGATACACAACATGTTTCTGAAAACATCTCGCAAATCTTAGTGTGCTTCTCATGCGATTAGGAAAACATTTTTCAGATTTTTTATCAACTTGACTTATCATGGCATTATATACTGCTACTGTCTGATGATTGATGATGAGCATCTGCTTATTTATATATACAGTTGAAGTCGGAATCATTAGCCCCCCCTGAATTATTAGCCCCCCTGTTTATTTTTTCCCCAATTTCTGTTAATATTGACCTTAAAATGTTTTTATTTTTTTATTTAAAACTGCTTTTATTCTAGCCAAAATAAAGCAAATAATACTTTCTCCAGAAGAAATCATATGATAGGAAATACTGTGACAAATTCCTTGCTGTGTTAAACATAATTTGGGAAATATTTGAAAAAGAAAAAAATTCACAGGAGAGCTAAATCATTTTGACTTCAACTGCATATATATAATTTTTTTGCTCCAAATTAAAACCTTTAACACTAAAAGTAATTTTGAGTCAAATTGATCTAATTGCTAGTAATTTATTTATATTCTAAAAAATGTAATTATTTTATATTGTATTTTATAAGAAAAGTATGTATTCCAATAGTTTTTAAATAAATATGTGATATATATATATATATATATATATATATATATATATATATATATACACATACATACATACACATACACTAGTTACCTACATTATAAAAATCAGATTGATTTGCACTGATATATTATTAATTTTTAAATAAATAATGTTTCATCTAGACCAGGGGTGTCCAGACTCTGTCCTGGAGGGCCGGTGTCCTGCATAGTTTAGCTCCAACTTCTTCAACACACCTACCTGTAAATTTCTGGTATACCTTGAAACAGGGTACACACACATTTTTACGAATAAAACTCCAAGACTTTTCCATGGCTTTTTCAAAACTTGCAGGTAAATATCCATGGCCTAATGTTTCATGTGATGTCTACGTACATGTGGTAAATAGGAAAAAAAGGCTGGTTTAAATTTATTACAGCATATCAAAAAAATGTGTCAATGTATGTACTTTATGTTTATTGTATACCTGTAAAATAGTTTTTGAAAATATCATAGTAGGAAAAACAATAACTGTGGAAGTCAATGGTTACAGGTTTCTACCATTCTTCAAAATATCTTCTTTTGTGCCGAGAAAAAGATTTAAAACAAGTAAAGGATTAGTAAATGTGTTTTTTCTTTCTTTTGGGGTGAACTATCCCTTTAAACCTCAGTTCGTCTTGAAACATTAACTCACACATACTCAAATGGAAAGCATCTTGCTGTATGTGCAGCAACTGCGTGACTCTATCTTGTCAATATAACTAAATCTTTAAGGAATTCCTGCACCTTGTTCACTTTATTCTAAGTGAATACAAAACTACTGTCAAGGTGTCCATTATAAAGTATGTTTAATAGTCGGGCTCCCTCTGGTGGTTAACAAGAGCAAGATCCACTCTGTTTTGGTTTGTTTAAGTGATGATTTAAGTTTATCTCATTAACCCTTCTCTCTCTCTCACTTGTGTGGCTTTAGTAAGGAAATTAAGTCCAGTCACGACCAACTTAACCACATTATTTAGTATTGCTTTATATCCTATTGCTAGCCTATTGCTAAGTGAACCTACGAGCAGTGGACATTTTACTATTATGTTTGACTCATCTCTCACATCTCTCGTGTTAAGAGCACATTCTTCATCTTTAACGACGCATGTCCACCTCACACTGTTGAAAGATGCTTAAACTCTTTGTTCGTCTGCGCTTCGCCATTACCGTAGTTGTTAAAACCATTAGTACATTGTTAACACTTAGCAGCCAGATTCCGCCATTGCTTACCGTGAATCACGTAGACCAAATAATTCGTGTATAATCCGTCTGATCTACCTTTGGTTTCTGGTTTCAATCAAAACTACAACTATTGAGTGAACCTGCAGCAGCTACTACTGCACGAACTCTAAGGGTTGCCAGATATGCGAAACAATACAAGCACAAAAGCCAATCTGAAAATTAGCCAAAATATAGTCTATATTAATCCAGATATCAGATATCAAATAACTCAAGACGTCATTTTTATGCGTTAATTATACATACACTTATAATTACACATACATTATTCATAAAAAAGTTCCCCAGCCTCAACCTATCATCAGTAGAATATAAATATCAGCAAATATATATTTAAAAACAAGGCTTAAAATGATTCAAAATCCTAGAAAAAGCGTGGACTTGGCAACCATGCCTTAATCATCGCCACGCTTCATTTTAACGTCTATGATTAATTGCAAACTTGTTTTTTGCTGCCATCTACTGGCAGAGTTTAAAAATTTATACATTTGAAGAACAAAAAATTGCTACTCATGCCTGGCAAATTTAATTAGATCTTTAGGCTTTCTTATTTAAATTTTCTCCTCAATTATTTAATGATTTTTCATCAAATCATCATCATCATTATTATTATTATCATTCATTTATTCTCTTGTCAGCTTAGTCCCTTTATTAATCTGGGGTCGCCACAGCGGAATTAACCGCCAACTTATCCAGCACGTTTTACGCAGCGGATGCAGAAAAGCTAGTCCATGCTTTTATGACTTCTAGGCTGGACTACTGTAATGCTCTGTTTGCTGGCTGCCCAGCATCCTCTATTAACAAACTTCAATTAGTACAAAATGCAGCTGCCAGAGTTCTAACCAGGTCTAGAAAATTTGATCACATCACCCCAATTTTATCCTCCTTACACTGGCTGCCTGTTAAGTTTCGTATTGAATTTAAAATATTGCTTCTTACATATAAAGCTTTAAATAATCTAGCTCCTGTTTATCTAACCAATCTTCTGTCTCGCTACAATCCAACTCGCTCTTTAAGATCTCAAAACTCAGGGCTTCTGGTAGTACCTAGAATAGCAAAGTCGAGTAAAGGAGGTCGAGCCTTCTCATTTATAGCTCCTAAACTCTGGAATAGCCTTCCTGATAACGTCCGAGGCTCAGACACACTCTCCCAATTCAAAACTAGATTAAAGACCTATCTGTTCAGTAAAGCATACACTTAGTGCACCACTTAGGGGGCTTCCACACAGGTTATGCATCTTGCTGATATACACTGTGAACATCAGCTACGCTAATTATTTTCTGTATTCTCCATTTCCACCTGGGGATACTCTTCCCGAGGCCCTCAGACTATGCAGAGTCACTGATTCGACCCAAGACCAACGACGAGATGATCCCAAGGTTTCCATATCCTGGACCTGGCCGAATCCTGAACAACTACTGTGGTGGTCATGGAAAAGTGGAGAACATGAGACTGTTTCCTGTGACGCTCCAGAGACAGACGAGTCTTCGCTGAGGCCAGCTTCCAGCCTCCTCCACTGAGACTGCAGCTCTGCACAAGACGTTTGGCCAGCGGAGAAATTAAAATGGTCGTGCCCAACTGAGCCTGGTTTCTCTCAAGGTTTTTTTTTCTTCACTTCCGCCTTTAGTGAAGTTTTTTTTTCCCTCTCCGCTGTCGCCACTGGCTAGCATGGTTCAGGATCTGTAGAGCTGCGCATCGTTGGATTTGCTCTTCAGTATTTGGACTCTCAGTAGTGATTATTAAACCACACTGAACTGAGCTAAACTGAACTGAACTTAAACACTACAAACTGAACTACACTGTTCCTATTTACTGTGACCTTTTATGTGAAGCTGCTTTGACACAATCTACATTGTATAAGCGCTATACAAATAAAGGTGAATTGAATTGAATTGAATGCCCTTTCAGCCGCAACCCATCTCTGGGAAACATCCATACACTCGCTCACACTCGCACTTATAAACTACGGAGAATTTAGCCTGGGGGAAAACCGGAGCACCCGGAGGAAACCCACGTGAACGCAGGGGGAACATGCAAACTCCACACAGAAATGCCAACTGACCCAGCCAAGGCTCGAACCAGCGACCTTCTTGTGAGGCGACAGCACTAGCTACTGCCCCACTTCATCGCCTATTATTATGATTATTATTATTATTATTATTACTATTATTATTATTATTATTATTATTATTATTATTACTATTATTATTATTATTATTATTATTACTATTATTATTATTATTATTAGTAGTAGTAGTAGTAGTAGTAGTAGTAGTAGTAACCATTGCAGCAGCAGTTTCTTATTTTTAAATCCACTTTATAAATGTAATATAAAAAGGAGTTAAGTACACTATTTTTTTTTATCGAGCAAAGGTTCAAAGAACAAAGGCAATTACAAACAATACCCCTCCCCACTAGGGGGAGGTATTGAATAAAATCCTAAAACTTTTTTAAAAGAGTCAACACGTTCGTACCCTTTGGTTTCCCTAAAGGCAATATTGATACAGAAATCACTTCATTTTAAACACAATTAAACATGCCCTTTCTCCTGAAAACTTACTTTTATGAATATGTATTTTATCCATTAAAATGAAAGCAAACATACTAAAATAAGAATGCTTTTGTTTTATCTTTGTAGTTCACAAAATACCTAAAAGAACATTTTTTTTTGTAATTTGTTTTGCAGCAACATTTCCATCAACACAATCAAGTACACTAAAAAGAGGGATTTTTGCTGCTTGTTCAAACTACATATTAAAAATGAGCCACTTCATTTGTTACCTTAACTAAATCAATTTGTGTTGGGACAACATGAAAGAATTGCGAGGAACATTTTTTTTTACAGTGTACAGATATGTACATACAGTGTACAGTGTACATATCTTGCTCTCAGAGTCATCTGACCTACCATTACTCTCATATGAGGGTGTATAATATTATATACAGTGGTCACCCCATTATATACATTGAGTACACCCCATTTTGAAAATGAATATTTTTCTCAGTGAATATAGGCAATGTATTTTGGTGCATTTAAACAAAACTAACTTATAAGCAGATATTTTTATTAAAATCATATTTTAGTCACCAAACATATTTAGAAATTGAAAGATAATACAATTCAATTCAAGCTAAATATAGCAAACATAAATCACAACCTACAAAATTTCAAATAAATGTTAAATTTTTTTTTTTGCTTCTCTTGATTTTTCCTCTTTTTTAATTTGTATTTAATATTTTTCTATAACATCTAAATTTGGGTGTACTAATTTTTGGATCACCATCGTAAGTTATTTTGTTAGATAAGCTCCAGATTTGGCTGTAATGTATATGCACAAATATAATATTGTATAGCTTCCTATAAAAATATGAATTTAAAAGATAGATTTGTGAGGGGTGTACTTATATATGCTTAGCATATATATATTTAAAACATACAACAAAAACAATGTAATGTCTATGAGGAAACGGCTAAGAATCTAAGAATATGTGTGTATTTTAATGGGAACATTTTAGCACTAAAACAAGCAAACTAAAACTTAGCAACGAGGGAAAATGTTTGTTGGGAGGCAGTTGTCTTTATACTGTAGCTTTAGCGTTTGAGGGGCTCTCGTTCACCTATTTCTCGAGCCATCTGGCACCAAACACAGGGACAACAGCAGAAGGAATGGGCGAGATCGTCCAAGATATCACCCTACACACAAAGTGAGAGAATAATCTTCAAACATGAAAAATACAGCTAGCAGACATAAGCTTGAGTACAAAACTAAATATGCAAAATGCAGTCGAACTTCGATCTTATAACGGTTGCGCATAGATGTCCCCATGGATATGGTCATCGGAGGAAATAGACCACACATATCAAACAGAGGCAGGCAAGAATTCTCACCAAACCTCCTAGACGTCTTACACGCTATGCAGGGAAAGCAGAAGACTGAAATACAACCTACAAAAATGCATTCAATTGTTAGTGATGCGAAAATATGACAATGAAAACTAAATGCTGATGCTCAGAAGACTCACATTCTTTTTTATCGTTCAAGCAGGCACATACTGTAATCCAGAACTCCATTTAGGCGGCTGAGATGTCATCCTGAGTATCCTGTATTCACATTTTCCCATGATGCGTCCAAGATTGGGTCATAATAATAATAATAATAATAATAATAATAATAATAATAAAAGTAGTAGTTATAAAAATATTGATAAGTGTCGGATTTATTGTGATTAAGCTTAACTTTAAAATCTCTAAAACATAAAAAAACTATAATATAATATAATATAATTCAATTCAATTCAATTCAATTCACCTTTATTTGTATAGCTCTTATACAAGATTGTGTCAAAGCAGCTTCACATAATATATAAACCTATAAATAAAACACAGTACAAAGGGAACTTAAAACTTACACCTTACACTTATGAACAAAAATGATTTTGCAGTATCAACAGAAATGTTATCCAGCCGGTCCTCCACCACTCAACTCGCTCCGAGCTGGGATTGAACTGGCGACTGTCCGCATGGGAGTCGGTTGCTTTAACAAGGAGGCTAAAGACCATGGCCATTAGTGTCTGTTGCTAGAGCACCTAAAATCTCACTCCCATCCGAGTCACAGCACCAATGTAACCCCACTGGTCCTACACCACCCAACCCGCTCTCAGCTGGGATCAAACCAGCGAATTTCCACATGGGAGTCGGTTGCTCTACCAAGGAGGTTAAAGACCATGGCCACTAGCATCTGTCGCTAGAGCACCTTTCAGCGGTCAGAGTGAGGTTTACCTGCAAAGCACTTCACTGGCAGGCCTTCATTACACTCACCCCCCTAAATCTCACTCCCATCTGGGTCACGCACCGATGTAACCCCACTGGTCCCACACCACCCAACTCAGCTGGTCTAACGGGTTGTAACCTCTTCCTCTGCAGCATTGTCTTGTTAAAATATGCATGGGCATCCCTGGAAAAGACGGCAGCATATTGTGCTACAAAATCTCTATGTAATTTTCAGCATTAATGGTACATCACAAAAGTGAAAGTTACCTTTGCAAAGGACACTGACAAGACCCTGTACCATGACAGAACCTGGCTTTTGGACTTGTTGCTGGTAACAGTTTGGATGATGCTTTTCTTCTTTGGTCTGGAGCACAGTGTCCATTTCTCCCAAAAAATACCTGAAATACTGATTCATCTGACCACAGTACACGTTTCCACTGTGTAGTGGTCCATCCCAGAATGCCTTCGAGCCCAGAGAAGTTAACAGGGCTTATGGACACTGTTAATATAAGGCATCCTTTTGGCACAGTACAGTTTTAACTTTCATTTGTGGATGTAACTGGGTATTGTAGGACTTAACAAAGGTTTGCAAATGTAGTTCTGTGCCCATGTGGTGATATCGCTTATAGATAAATGACGATTCTTGATGTAGTGCTGCCTGAGGGATCGGAGATCGGATTGTTCAGCTTAGGCTTGTGCCCTTGTCCTTTACGCACTAAAATTCCTCCAGATGTCTTGAATCTTTTAAATATGGTATGCACTGTTGAAGATGAATCATCCAAATGTCTTCCTATCTTTGAGGAACAATGTTTTTAAACACTTCAATCATTTTCTCAGGGATTTGTTGGTAAACTGGCGATCCTCAGCCCATCTTTGCTTCTAAAGGACTAGACCTTTCTTGAATGCTGCCTTTTGGACCAAATTATAATTACAATCACCTGTGGACATCACCCGTTTCAAATCACATTTTAATTTGAACAATTAACTTGATTACTAGCCCTAAACTACTCCTGCCCCAATTGTTTTTGGAATGTGTCGCAGGTTTGAATGACAGCAATGTATATTTACAAATAAACATAAATAATTTTTTAATGCTGTGGTGCACAGACTTAAAAAGTCTTCTTAAAGAAGAAAAAGTTGTAGAAGTTTACAGTTATGTTTACTGTTGTGGGAAATGCCATGAAATATCTATTTTCCAATACGTGTTACTCCTAAATCTAAACAAAAACTGTTTTACATCTCAAATGTAAAGATTTAAGATTTAATTTGGATGCAGCAGGCATACAAATTTACGCTACATTTTAAAATGTAACTTTTTTTGATCATGTTCATGACTGTGTGTGTGTGTCAAAGGCAAAAAATTTCTCCCAAGTTTCGTAACAATATAATAAAGCAAAAATTTTGAAAAAAGTAAAAAAGTAAAAGATTTAATGCATTTTATAGTATTACTAACAAAGCAGCTTGGCAAAGTTTAGATTTAGGCAAACATATAAAAAAAAATCTAAATAAAATGTAGACATATAAGACAAATGTCAAACAGATTTTTTTTATTAACTGGAACAATGGCAGATCAAATGATAGAAGACAAGAGTTATTTCAGGTGACTATTGTTACTGCTAAATACTGAGGAAAACAAAGCGGACGGTTGACAGTTTCTTTCATTTTGCTCGATGAGTGACAAATGTCAAACTTTGTTCTCGGATGTTCATTTCTCGAGAAATCTGACACCAGGAGCAAGCGCCGCAGAACGTAGAGTAAACACAGTCCTTACAGATAGAGCCCTAAAGAGCGTGAGAGAAGTAAACATGTTAAGTTCTCTAGATAAATGCTGAATAGAAAAGGCTTTTAAATCCTGTTTTCCCCCGAACCTGTATTCCATAGCGACTGCGCACTGACACGCGCATGGCCAGCGTTATTGCAGGAATGAAGCCAAATCCGTCGAGGAGCGGCAAACACAGACACTCGCCGTGCTTACGAGCCGTCGAACAGGCAAAACAGGGAAAACACCAGAATGAGAAACAACCTGCGAATAAATACAAAAGATTTAAGAGGAAGAAGAGCTGTAATGCAGCTCTGATATTTCACTTTTCTTTATACAGTAATTCCTCGTATTGGTTCTCTGGAATGCTTAATTACTTCTACTTAACTTTCTCAGGAATCTCTCGCCTTCATTTGCCTTAAATAAACGCCACCTGGTGGTGTTGTTATTAGGCCTATTGTAATTTAATTGCAGTATCCCTTAACAGATTCTACAATGATGTATTATTAATTTACCAATATTTCTATTACTAAATCTACTGTGGTGTATATTGATTTTAAGCCCAATAGTTTTAACATTTATTCTATAAAATGTAGAATCTGTCACAATAGGCTACTAGTGCTTGTTTTTAAATCTTTCCCCCAGAGGTACCACTTATTCAAAATGGCTTTTGAAGCATAGCAGCACTGACACTTTTCTCTGTTTTAATGCTTTGCTTTCTAGTTGTGTTGTATAATTAATTTTTACTGGTGTAAAGCACTTTAGTCAACCTTGGTTGTAGTAAGGTGCTATATAAACAAAGTTTGATTGATAACATATTTTCCATTAAGCACGTGTGGTTATAGATTAAAAGATTCAAATACTTATTCATTATACTAAATCATATCATTTTTATTAAGATACTGGTAGTTATACTTGTACAGTACAGTACCTGTTTGTACATACTACACTGTAAGAAATAAAGATTGGTATCTGTTTAATGCGCATGAGTATAACTATAGAATGCTACAGTGGGACCTAATGGTACTATTAAGAGCTACTATAGTATGAAATAAATAAGAACTAGTTTCTAATGAATATACAATTAATTAATACAAATATCTTGTACAGGTATTAAAATACAAAGCACAGATCACTAACGAATAGTGCTACATAATGGAAAGATAATACAATCGCAAATCAGAAAAGGTTGTGACAGTATGGAAAACGCAAAATAAAAAAGAAAGTGATTTCCAAATGTACTTTGACTTGTATTTCATTGCAGATGATATGAACACAACATATTTCATGTTTCGTCTGGTGAACAGATACTTGACTGGCCTGTCTGCAGTCCTGACCTGTCTCCAATAGAGAATGTGTGGTGCATTTTGAAAAACAAAATGCGACAATGAAAACCCAATACTGTTGCCCACCTTTAGATGTGTTTGCAGGAAGAATGGGACAAAATTACACCTGAAACACTTCATCACTTGGTGTCTTCAGACCCTATTTTTTTGTTTTTGCAAGTGTTGTGAAAAGGAAAGGCAACATTACAAAGTGGTAAATGTTTTACTGATCCAACTTTTTAAAAATGTGTTGCAAGAGCCAAAATTGGAATACGCGTTTATTTTGAAAAACAAACAACCAAATAAATAAAAATCCAGAGGAACACATTAAATAATGTTTGTTGTATTGTCTACAATGAAATACAAGTCAAAGTACATTTAGAAATCACTACTTTCTGTTTTTATTTGTGTTTTTTCATACTGTCCCAACATTTTCCAATTTGGAGATATAGTATACCATATCTAGAAAAACTACTAATATAGCATGAAAATAGATAGATAATAATAAAGTTTATAGATAAAATATTTAAATGAGCCGTCAGTCTTCACTTGAACAGCTGAGATCACAACTTTCATAGATATTTACTGTATTTGCTTTCCAATTAAAGTCTTCTGTCTGGTTATTAAAATATCTAGCTTTGTGTTGAGAGAAAGAAACTCTGAGTTGGGGTTTGATACAGATATGCATATATGATGAACAGTAAATGGGGAGTACTAGACTGATGATAACTAATAACCACAAAGAACAGAAAAATGGAGCATTAGCACCAAGGAGTGACAATTTTTTTTTAGACAAGTTGATGTCCTCAGTTATCAGACTTGAACTGACCTGAATGATAGAAACCAGAGATGAGTGGTGACTTTTAAAATGAGTATGTCATTGTTTTTAATAATTTATCAGACAAAGACGATAAAAGCACAATGACAGGTGTTGCCTTGGCTGTAGCTAATGAATAATTGTTCTGTATGATTCACACTGCATGGAAAATTATTTGGGTAAAAGAACAGATTTCATCACAGACTTTTTATAAACAGGCTACTCTCAGACAAGCTAAAAAATTGTGATCCATCCCATAATCCCATTTAATATAATATGCCCCCCTTTGAAAAAAAAAAAAAAAAAAATCCCAAATGATGTTTAACAGAGCAAGGACATTTTCACAGTATGTCTGATAATATTTTTTCTTCTGGAGAAAGTCTGATTTGTTTTATTTTGGCTAGAATAAAAGTAGCTTTTTAAAAAACATTTTAATGTCAAAAATATTAGCCCCTTTATACTATATTTTATTTTCGACTGTCTACAGAACAAACATCGTTATACAATAACTTGCCTAATTACCCCAACCTGCCTAGTTAACCTAATTGACTTAGTTATGCCTTTAAATGTCACTTTAAGCTGTATAGAAGTGTCTTGAAAAATATCTAGTCAAATATTACTTACTGTCATCATGGCAAAGATAAAACAAATCTGTTATTAGAAATGAGTTATTAAAAATATTATGTTTAGAAAAAATAAACAGGGGGGCTAATAATTCAGGGGGGTTAAATATAGTGAACTATTTGTTAATTGTTAAAGTTTCCCACACACGGGACAGTAAAATTTACCTTAAAGGATGGTTCAACAAAAGTGACAATTCTGTCGTCATTTACTTGCTTTTTATTTGTTCCAAACCTGTTTGAGTTTCTTCAATCTGTGTAAACACAAAATAAAATATTTTGAAGAATGCTGAAAACCGGTAACCATTGACATGCACAGTACTTGTTTTTCCTACTAAGTGAATGGTTACAGGTTTCAGCTTTCTTCAAAATATCATCTTTAGTGTTCAACAGAAGAAAGAAAATTGTGAAGGTCTGTAACCACTTGAGGTTGAGTAAATAGTGAGTACATTTTTGGTGAACTATCCCTTTAACCAGAGATGCCCAAAGTACAAAAGACAGCCAAAGGCACATTTCAAATTTAACATAGCCCTTCGTTTCTCGACTAGTGTATTCAGCATTGAACTCCATTGTGTTATAAATGGGATTGTTTATGTTTTGACTGTAATACGTTCATTTAAAAATGCTAAAAATGATACTGTGTTAGTTAAGATGATTTAAAGCAACATTTTTAAATTCCACTTGGCAAATTTATTGTAATACGGTTTAGTATATATTCGGCCCACCGCTCTAAATCAAGTTTGGTTTTTGGCCATTTAGAGGAAAACTTTGGGCACCCCTGCCTATAACTAACCTTTAGGCTGTTTCCTGGAGCAGCCGTTAGGTGGCAGTGTTTGCCCAAAGCTCACAAGCATCACACATTACATGTTTTAGGCATTAAAGGGAAAGTTCACTCACAAATTTACTCACCCTCAAGTGGTTCCAAACATTTATCAGTTTCTGTTAAACACAAGATAATATATTTAGAAGAATGTTGAAAAACAGTAACCACTGACTTACATAGAAGTCAATGGTTACCGGTTTTCAACATTCTTCTACTGTAAGTATCTTCTTTGTATTAAACAGAAGATGGAAACTCAAACAGATGTGTGACAAATAAAGGATGAGTAAGTAATGACAGAATTTTCATTTTTGGGTGAACTATCCCTTTAAATAAAATACAAACTCTCTCAGGTTTTGGCAGCATGTATGGATAAAACTCTGCTGCCTCCTACTAAAAACTACTGAAGCAGATTTGTAAACTAATGCCATCAGTGTTCACTGTCCAATAGTGTAGTTCACCTTAAAGTGATAATAGCAACAGATAAGCATTATAATAAGTACAGTGCTAATGTACAGTAAACCATTAATGATCACAAAATAAAGTGGCCTTTTCTCTTTCTCAGAAATGCACTGGCACTCCTCTGCTGTTCCCTTTATACACACATCTCAGCAATGCATGTCTAGTTTTAACAATGCTATTGTGCGCTGCATCAAAAATGACATTCTTCAAGAAAATACTCCCACAAAGTCACACCAAAATCAACAAGACTGAAAGAAAGAGCGAGAGAGACTCACACTCGGGCACATTGTCACAGCAGTCGCAGATTCCTGAGCTCCACTGGTCATTGGTCTGTGCTATCATAAACTGCCCGGGCTGCTGAGTGGTCATTCTGTTTAGTGCAAAATCCGGTAACAGTTTCAATTTCAGTACAGACAAATATGAAATGATCACAGATCACAGATCAGATGTTATGTGTGTGTTTTGAGATTAAATCAAACTAACAGACTGTAATAACAGACAGACAGACTGTAATAAATAGCCATGATAACGTTTATGTTACGCTGACCCGCACTCCATGAGGTTTATTGAAAATGTAAAAATTGGAAAAAGAATTGGGAAAACTATTTTATTTGATTATTTGATTATGATTTACGGTGTGGTATTACTGGTATTGCTATATTTGTGGGGACATTTTGAAAATGTACACACACTTGTGTATGTAAAATAATATATATATATATATATATATATATATATATATATATATATATATATATATATATATATATATATATATATATATATATATATATATATATATATATATATATATATATATATATATAAAAAGATGCCATGTTTTCAGGCACATATCTACTTTAAGATAACACAATACCCTGGAACTTGTTTTTGTAATGTGTAGATTAATGTTATTATATTAATATTTAGTGAAATAAGATTAATTTTCACAAAACCATTTGCTATTCTGACCATTTGTCATTTTCTTGAGAATAAAAATTCTCTAAAATGCCAATGTTAACATGTGATTATTCATATTTTACTCAAACTCATACATAATAAATTATGTAAATCTAAAGAAAGTAATTTTCTTAAAGTAAGAAGGTTTCTTAACATTTTTCTTTAGCTTTACAGTAGTCAACATTTGATGTGGACCAAAACATATATACAGTGCTCAGCATGCATAAGTACACCCTCACAAATCTTTTAAATTCATATTTTAATATGAAGCTATACAATATTATATTTGTGCATATACATTAGATTAGTCAGTACTGAAGCCAAAACTGGAGCTCATCTAACAAAATAACCTACAATAACGATCCAAAAACTAGTACACCCAAATTTATATGTTATAGAAAAATATTAAATACAAATAAAAAAAAAAGGAAAAATCAAAAGAAGGAAAAAAATGAAAATCTAGTGGAAATTTTGTTTGAATATTTGTATTATATGTCCATTTGTAAATATGTTTGGTGACTAATATATAATTTTAATAAATAAATCTGTTTAATAAATCTGTTTTGTTTAAATGCACCAAAATACATAGCCTATATTCACTGAGAAATGGAGAAAATATAAATTTTCAAAATGGGAAGTACTCAATTATGCTGAGCACTGTATACACACACAATTACATTTAAACTATCCAAAATAATTCATCTCAAAATAGCTCTTACCTGAGTTTAAGACTATATGATGGCAGTGAAAGGATGGAGATTAACTGTTAAGAGAGTCTCATGAAAAGATATGAGTAGCATTGCATCTCCATTTAAGTACTTCCCGAAAGTCACTGGTCAGGTTAGTGGTGTGTCACTGCATGTGGAAAACACCCATGACCCTCCACCTGAAACTCCATCAACACTGAAGTTTCACCACACTCAACACACTTTTGTCTGTCTTGTACATTTCTGCCATGCTTGACCAAGAGTAAATCAGTCAACAACTTCAGTTCGCTTTTCTCATCTGTGTTTATAAAACATAATAAGTCAAAACTAATTGTTCGATATAATGTGTGAAGAGATAAGGGAATTAGATTTTTGTTTTCATTATATAACACAACTGGACAGACCAGTTATTAACACCCACATAATAACCTTTCCTTATGCGGACAGGCTGCTTTACCAGTGACAAAGTAATCCTAAAATTAACACAAAAAAGAGAACGTAATGATATTTAACTTTTTAAAAATTTATATTTATGCTCAAAAAAATATTTTAGCTGCTTCTTCAAGCTTTTTATTTAAAATGAGCTGACTCAGCACAATTCTTGAGTAATTGTTGGGACAACTTGATTCTTTTTTGTTCAATCCACTTAAATTTGTAAAAACAATTAAGTTAACTTAATTGATTTGTGTTGGGACAACATGAAGAAATTGTGTGGAACCCTGCATTTTTTACAGTGTATTATAGTGTATTATACTGTGTTTTAGCATTGAAATAGTTTAGATAAGGATAAATTTGAACACTTCTAAATTTATTTTTGTGATAGCGCATAGCTCACATGCTACAGATTCCTATGAAAGTTATTATTGGTAAATCTTATCTCATCTCTTGATCTTATTACCAAAAAAAGATGTATTACAATCCAATTACTCAGTTAAGATCATTTGACTGAACGCTGCTGTATAATCCAGACAACATCATTCTGAGAATGAGCAGCTAGTTACTAGTTGGTTAAGTAGGAATATTTTAATATAGGGTCACCCAAAAATAAAGTCTTCATTTACTCCTCCTCTACTTGTTTCAAACCAGTTTTCTTTTGTTCTGTTGAACATAAACAAAGATATACTGATACTGTTTGTCCCGCATAAAGCCTGATAAGGGGGGCTAAATGGGTGTGTATTGAAGGACTCTTATCAATTGACAAGGGTTTTTAACCAGTTGTTCAAGATTTTGTTAAACAGGAATAGTGCCCAAAGCATGGAAATTATCCAGTTTCCCTCTTTGTGGTATGGAAACCTTATGTTGGTCAACTGTTCAGGACTGTGGAAAAGAAAAGTAAGATAATTGGTAAAACACAATGACACACCGTAAACACACTGTGTAGGAACAACATGAAAGAATTAAGTTAGCTTATTCATTTGTACTAATTGAAGTGGATCAAACATAAAACAATTAAGTCGTCCCAAAATAAAAAAAACCTTAAGAATTGTGTTGTCTCAGCTCATTTTGTGAAGTTTCACAAACTAATTTCGAGAGGAGCACGTGATATGTTTGACTGCAACTTCATTCTATATCTTCTTCTCCCTCCTCCTCAATTCTAGGATTGGGCGACACGGCAGCTAAGTGGCTAGCACTGCTGCCTCACAGCAAAAATGTCTCTGGATTAAATACTAGCTGAGCCAGTCGGCACTTTCTCTGCAGAGTTTACATGTTCTCCCTGTGTTCGCATGGGTTTTCCCTGGGTATTCTGGTTTCCTACCACAATCTAAAGACATCTGACACAAGTAAATTAAATAATAGTAACAGTCACAAGCACTTAATGTGTACAGACTGGTGCGATGGGCAGCCTACTGTACATCCATAGAGCCGTCTTATTAAACAAGGAATAGACTAAACAAATCAGGGGAGCTCTCGAGAACTACCTGATCTCATATGCCTCCTAACGCTCATTGACCAGACAGGAGCCTTGAACTCATCTTTGAGCTCAGGGTTCTCTCCTGGGACAGCATGCCAAACCTGCTAACGTAGTGAACTCTTGAATATAAGTAGTTTGAACAAATAGCAAACGTCATTTTTTAAGTGCACTTCAATAATATTTACTGATGTAAAGCAAAAGGCTTTAAAACTAGCTGTTTCTCACTTCATTCGGCACGGCGGCTTAGTGGTTAGCAGTTGCCTCACAGCAAGAAGGTCACAGATTCAAGTCCTGGCTGGGTCAGTTGGCATTTCTGTGTGGAGTTTGCATGTTCTCCCCATGTTCGTGTGGGTTTTCTCCGTGTGCTCTGGTTTACCCCACAGTCCAAAGACATGTGCTATAAATGAATTGGATAAACAAAATTGGCATTAGTTTATGAGTGTGTGTGTGTGTGAATAAGAGTGTATGGGTGTTTCCAAGTACTGGGTTGTGGCTGGAAGGGTATCTGCTGTGTAAAACATATGCTGAAATAGTTGGCGATTCATTCCGCTGTGGCGACCTGTGACAAATAAGGGACTAAGATGAAGGAAAATGAATGAAAGAATAAATTGTTCTTACCTACTTCACAATGAGTTTTTAAGTAAAGTAATTCATTAGTAAGTAAGTAAAGTTCATCATTTCCTCTCCTGTGACTTGTTCCAAACCAGTTTGAGTTTTAGTTCTGTTGAAGATATTTTGAAGAATGTTGGAAACCAGTAACCACACTTTTTGTTTGTTTTGTGTATGTCAGTGATTACTGCTTTCCAACATTCTTTCAAATATCTTGAAAAGACCCAACTCTAACTGGTTTGGAACAAGTTAGGGAAGAGTATGATGATGACAGAATTTTCCTTTTGGGTGAACTATAACTTTACCCAGGTGATGAAAACAAACGTCAGTCATTTAATCCCATTCTCTACAAAAACAACAAAAGCAAAGCAAGAACAGCTCAAAAACAAACATTGACATACCCTTAAATAATACATTGCACAAACAGAGACTCACACGCACATGTCATTTAGCTATATAAACAAGAACATTGCATTTTTCATGCAAATATATGTTTTATAATCTAATCCAAGCCAAATGTGTCCCCATATAGCACACACACAAACAATGTAAAATATAACAAATTAAAATAACGTTGTATAGGTTTTTCTTCAGGCAGCAGTTTCTCAGTGGTCCACAGCAAGGACCATGAATTCAGCTAAAAATGGGTTGCCCAATCTCGGTCTTGGAGGGCCGATGTCCTGCAAAGTTTAGTTTCAACCCCAATCAGACACACCTGGGCTAGCTAATCAAGCTCTTACCAGGCTTTTTAGAAACGTCCTTGCAGGTTGTGTTATGGCAAGTTGGAGCTAAAATCTGCAGGACACCGGCCCTACAGGACTGAGTTTGGACACCCCTGATCTAGGGTTACACAGGTACGCAACAGAATGTTAGTGGAATTTGTATGTGTGCGTGTCAGAAATGAGGTCCTATGAGCAACTTCCCAAAGGGCTAAACGAAAAAAAAAAACTTGAATAAAGATTAACAAAAGATTTATTCAATGATTAAGGAAGGGTTTCAAGAAAGCTGCAAAATGGAGTTCAAGTCAAAACAACAAACAAAAAGTTCTCTAACTGATAGAAAGGGAAGAACTAAATAATCTATCGAATAAAAGAAAAGAAAAAATACATCAAAATTACCCTTACTCCCATACAGGGGCGGACTTAAACAATAAGCGAGGTAAGCAGCAGCTTAGGGCCCCAGGGAATTAGGTGGCCCCGACCAATGCCAAGAAGCCTGTATTAATCATATAGCTCTTTTATGCATTTTCTATCGTATGTTGTAAAATCTGTCTATAACTGTTGAGATTTTAACGTTATTACTTCTTTTCAAAACCAGGGGCCCCCATGAATAATGGAACGTTCCGTCCGTACTGCATAGGCATGAGGTGTGAGCGCTTCCTTCAATCAAAGACACTATTGGCAGTAAATGTTGCCAATGGAGTATATGCACACAGACTTTTAATTTTCAGCCAGCCAGCCCGACGGCCTCCGGTAAACTGTCTTTGCATTTCAAAATCGCCACGTTTAAGATCTGTTTTCTTAAAAAAATAAGTGATCTTCTCTGCCGGTCAGTCAGACCGGACAAGAAGCACTCCATTACAATCTATTTTTCCCTTTTCAGTATTTTGAATGGAGTTTCTGTGCTTGCCTGCTGGTACTGACAGTACTAGCAGTTACACGGTCTATCAAGTTGTATTACGTTTGAACAACTAAATGACTGCTTAAGTTTATTAAACTGAATGCATTTTGATAACAATACAATGTCGATGCTGTAAAAGGAACCTTGTGAAATTTAAAATAGTCACAGAAACCTTTTACCGGAAGTTAGCTAAAAAATACTAGCTGTGCATATACCCCATTTAGCAACTTTTCAGGCCCCCTTAGCACCACATTTTCAAAAAAACTGACTAGCGAATGTTTTAGGTGTTACTGGAGACTCTGGTTATTTTTTTAGAGACTCTCATGTGTCCGTGCTGTACCGTTCCTAGCGTTACTATTCGCAACGAGCTGCCGGTGATGCCGTTGGTTTCTCTCACAGTGCCATACAGCAGTCTCTCACACCTGCAGCATTGACAGCAGATCATTCCTCTGCATTTTAACGGCACATGTTTTTGCACCGCGAGTGTGAGGTATTTTTCTGGTACAGTCAAACCAATCTGCTTCTCCTCTGTTTTAAATGTAATAATTTAAATTGAGCTTTGATTATTTTCTTGCTGTTGTTCACAATCAGAGGTTTTAGTGACACCAGTCTGCCAGCGATCAGAGTAAAGGTAGGTGGAGTGTGCAAGAATGAGAATTTTGAAAACATTTGGAAAAAAAAAGAAATACGACACAGTTTGTGAACTTGCTTTTCTTATTTGTGGATTTATTTCTTTTAATTTTACATTAGGAAAATAAAGTTAATATATATACTTTTTAACATGCAGTTTTTTTTTCAACAATGCTAGGGCCCCACACCTGGAATTGCTTAGGGCCTCCAAATCACTAAGTCCACCCCTGATCTTTTACTAACATAAACAGGAGAAAACAGTTACAAAAAGAAAAACAGAGCCAAATCTCTACTAAGCCAATCCCAAATTAACAAAAAGTAAAGAGTCAATAACAAAGTAGTATTGAATCAAAAGTAAACTCACAAAAAAAAAAAGAGTTTCTGAGGCAAAAACTACATACATAAGATGGGCAACAGCATTAATAGAACTTAAACCAAATAAATATCCTAATCAACAGATGACACATTAAAAGATCAAAATAATTGATTAAGGTTTTGGTAAAGTAAAGATCAAATGTATTATAATCAATCTAATACAGCCATGTGTAATCTACTAGTTGTTTAAGAGGTAAGGAGCTGTAGAGAAATTCTTATCTAAAATATTGTAACATTGTCTTTAAAAACACCTGTGAGCACATACTTGGGATCTGCTCATAAAGGCTGTCTGTGTGTAAACTGATCATTCTCCGGAGAATTAAAGCAATTGAAAGACAAACTTTGTCTGACTTTAAATTCAGTCTTCACATTTAAATGTATTTCTTGTGAACAGGAAGAAAATAGTTTGCCATTGCAATAGTTATTCAGTGAATGTGTAATACACTAATAACAGCATTAGCAATGAGGAAGTTTTCTCATTTAAAAATAAATGCGCAATCATTTTATAGGAATGGCCGATTATGAGCAATTTGAATTGCATAATTGCGTTTAATTAAACTGAACCCGTCATGTTACAATAATCTCCTCTTTAAACAGCCAGTTCTCTTTTTCCACCCCAGCCAATCCTACATCACACCGACAATATCTTCTGAGATAAAACTAGAAGCATTTCCAACATATTTTTATGATTTGATGGCTTAACTAAGCAT
Source organism: Danio aesculapii (assembly GCF_903798145.1). Taxonomy (NCBI): domain Eukaryota; kingdom Metazoa; phylum Chordata; class Actinopteri; order Cypriniformes; family Danionidae; genus Danio; species Danio aesculapii. Next base: position 20,942,353 of record NC_079441.1, on the reverse strand, counting down.
TTTACTAAGTGGTTTAGTAGCTATTTTTAGAATGCTTTGAGTACACTCTTAAAATGTTTTTTCTTGTGTAAGATCTTTCGGCCCAACAACAGAATCCGATGAATGGTCGAAGGTTAAATGCGTGTAAGCCTTTTGTAGCACTTCTGAAAAGAATTGTGTTCATTCATTCGTTTTCTTTTTTCGGCCTAGTCCCTTTATTAATCAGGGGTCGCCAAAGCGGAATGAACCGCCAACTTATCCAGCATATGTTTTATGAGGCATATGCCCTTCCAGCCACAACCCAACACTGGGAAACACAGACACACTCTTGCACACACTCACATACACTACGGCCAATTTAGGTTATGTAATTCACCTACCTACAGCGCATGTCTTTGGACTGTGGGGGAAACCAAAGCACCCGGAGGAAACCCCATGTGAACACAGGGAAAACATGCAAACTCGCCAACTGACCCAGCCGTGGCTCGAACCAGCGTCTTTCTTGCTGTAAGGCGATTGTGCTACCCACTGCGCCACTGTGCTACCAAGAATTGTGTTATTTATTAGAACTTATTTATATTTGTTTCCAACTCCGAATTTGATCTGACTCGAAATTTTAAGTTAGATTTAGACTGTATTTCTCAATAGGAACAGATCACATTTGTCGTCCATAAATCAATTTAGAGTTTAATTTATATCTGATCCCATATATCTGGTTTGCCTGTTTCTCATGGACAGGATCTTGACATACTGAAGCTAGTCAGAAGATGAAGGGTTAACTAATACCCAGTTAATCTGCTTAATGTGATTAAGGCAATAATATGATTAAGGTGTTTAAATGAGTTGCTTTTTGAATGTTCCTTTCAAGTTACCGTTATGGCACATAATTCGATTAACGTCATTGCGTCACCACACTATCCACATTTCCTCCGGAGTTTCATCTAATTTCCGGTGTTTCATTTTTAATTTGTCGACTTTAACTGCAATTTGGCACTTTCACTTTCATTCAGGAACATTTCATGCATGCCCCCCGTGACAAACGAGATATTGGATGAGAGTATGAACTGCTGAAAGAGTGTTGATTTAATGGAATTTGATTTCGCATGCCGTATGGGAAAAAACTCTCCGCATTTAATGATGCAGGTGTCTGTGATCCTTCACTGACTCAGTAGGTGCAGAGAATAGTGTCAAATAGCCGTGTTTGTTCAGATTATCCAAAAATGTGGCGGTATTTACATGTCTGTACTGCATTTCAATAATGCGACTAAAATCGGCACACTCCACATGTATTAATTCCATTTCTGTTTAGTTCGATTATGACTTTAGTCAGATTAAGGTAATTAAAAAAATAATAAAATAAATCGCTGTTTACATGGTAGACTCTTAATCAGAGTATTGTCTTAATCGTGATAAAATCGGATTATTGATGTCCATGTAAACGTACTCGCTGATAACCAGAAACTGAATAGTCTCTGAGCCGAAGTGCGAACTGCTCCAAACAGTCTCGTGTGATTCGTGCAAAAACCTCCACATAATCTACTGGATATAAAAGATTTCAGGAGAATTCAGAATGCATCAAAACTTAACACTTTATTTTCCAGATACAAGTGTATCACGCCAATTATAGAATCAAACAATATCTCAGAAGTAAATGCACAACATCAATTACTCAAAAAAAAATCTAGGAGTATTAATGGAAGTTAAAATTATACAGTGTTGAGCTCAAGAGCTCTTCACTATGAACCGGTCTGGGTACAGACTCACAACCCCAAGACATTTCGTCCTTGTCTTTAAATACCCTATGAGAGCAAACTCATCTTAATCAAAAGTTATCAAAGATATTGAACAAAACCTTGTTACCAGTTACACCCGAGTATTTATCAGTACCGAAGGAAAGTTCATGAAAGAGGGATCATCCAAATACAGGGATGTGTCAAAGTCTATCCTGGGCTTTTACATCAGATTCCAGTGTTTTTACTGTTTTATTAAAGAGCACATTTAAATCTGAGTAAAATCCATTCCTACACTTTCTTGTTCAAACTACACTGAAAAAATGATTTTTTACTTATTAAAAGTGAGAAAACCTGACGCCGCAAAAACAACAAGTTGACTTTACTTAAGAAAAGAGAGTAAACCCATTGTAACTTTGAACCATTAAGTTGATCTAACATTTTATATATTAATTATGACAATTTAAATATATGATAAAAAAACACATTGCACAAATCTAGCTTCTTGGATAACTGGAATATATATGTTGAAGTGTTGAAGCAGTTTTACAATTTTTTTTATCCATTTTAAGGTCAATATTATTAGCCTGTTTAAGCTATATATTTTTCGATAGTCTACAGAACAAACCATCATTATACAATACCTTGCCTAATTACCCTAACCAGCCTAGTTAACCTAATTATCCTAGTTAAGCCTTTAAATGTCACTTTAAGCTGCATAGAGAAATATCTATATCTGTGTCTTGAAAAATATCTAGTCAAATATTATTTACTGTCATCATGGCAAAGATAAAATAAATCAGTTATTAGAAATGAGTTATTAAAACTTATGTTTAGAAATGTGCTAAAGAAATCTGACTTCAACTGTATATATTTATTTAATAATTAATTTAACTAATTATTATTATTTATTTTTGACTACATACCAAAACTGTTTTTTAAATAAAGAAAGTCAAAGTAAACATTTTTGGAATGACACGCGAGTAAATGGTGACAGGATTAACATGTTGGAGTCAACTATTCTCTTGTCAACTATTCAACTATGTTGTGTTTCTAAAGCACAAAGGATGTTAGAGGTGTAGTATTTGTATCTGTGTAATATTTATTATTTTATAATTATGACATTGTTCATTTACTTTAAAAAATTTAAGGATAGAATTTTTAAAGTAAACTCAACTAATCGTTTTTAAAAGCAACAGATTTATTCGCTTATTTTAAAAGAAGCCAACTAATTGTTTTTTTTTTTTACAGTGCACTGAAACAACACAATTATTGACATTTTTTGGCACAACTTATTTTATTTAATCCACTTAAATTTGTTAAGGTAATTTAATCGATTTCTGTTGGGACAACATGAATGAATTGTGTGGAACCCTGTATTTTTACAGTGTACAGCATACATACCATTGGAATGAGAAGAGATGTGATTGAATGGATGTGAATGGAACTAGAAAAGATGGCCATGTTCTGCGTTTAGCTGTTTGAATATTCATTCAGGACCATCCATGAGACGTGGGGTGTGTCTGGAGCCTTTCCAAAAGTAAAAGGGAGAAACCTGAAATTATGCAAAAATGACAAAAAGTTTGAATATTTATTTTGTCTGACTTAGGCTTTGTGTGTGTGTGTGTGTGTGTGTGTGTGTGTGTGTGTGTGTGTGTGCGTGTGTGTGTGTGTGTGTATATATATATATATATATATATATATATATATATATATATATATATATATATATATAAAAAACAAGTAAACCATCCCCATCTAGTGGTGGAACTTCAAACTGCAATGTCTTAGCTAAGTTGGCAGGATATATATTTTCCTCAACTGTCAAAATCAATTAATTTATTGTTGGGTGAAAAATATTTTTGTTGTGGACTTAAATAAGATTCCAAACCCTGTATTTAACAAAAGAGAGGTCTGATTTCCTATGCATTTAAGAAGTTGATTCTACAAAATTGGAAAAAAATCATTTGAAATATTTTAGTTATAAATAACACACATACTACATATAAGGATCAATTTGAACACTTTTTTTTTTGTAATAGCACATATAGATTCTCATGAAAGCAATTAAAGGGTAATGACACTTTAATCATGATAACTGCATTTTTTCTTTAAGGACAATGTTGCTATAATTTTATCTTATCTCTTGAACTTTTAGTGAAGTTTTTTCCTCGCCGCTGTCGCCACTGGCTTGCATGGTTCGGGACTTGGAGAGCAGCGCATTGATGGATTTGCTCTTCAGTGTTTGAACTCTCAGCAGTGAATATTAACCACACTGAACTTAATTTTGAACTGACACTGTTCCAATTCACTATAATCTTTATATATATATATATATATATATATATATATATATATATATATATATATATATATATATATATATATATATATATATATATATATATATATATATATATATATATATGCTGTGACACAATGTACTTTGTAAAAGCGCCATAGAAAGAAATATGAGATGAACTATATATATATATATATATATCTCAAAACATATTTTTTAATAAAACAAAAATTTATGGAATGACGTGCAAGAAAATGATGACAGAATTTATACTTTGGGGTCAACTATTCCCTTACGTTGTGTTTCTAAAGCACAAAAAGATGTTAGAAGTAAATTGTAAATATATATATACACACACATATACACTACCGGTGAAAAGTTTGGCTTCAGTAGGATTTTTCAATGTTTTAAAATAAGCTTATCCTGCTCACAAAGGCTGCATTTATTTAATAAAAAATACAGTAAAAATTTGAAAATTGTGAAATGTTATTGCACTATGAAATGACTTATAATTATACGAAAAGTATAAATAATTTATACTAATAATAATTTTATAATTTATTCCAGTGATTTTTAATGATGAATTTTCAGCTTCATTACCCCAGTCTTCAGAGTCACATGATCCTTCAGAAATCACTCTAATATTAATTATTATTACTTTTATTATTATTAATAATGGTAAGAGTAATAAAAGCAATAATGACTGGAGTAATCCTCATACAATAAGTCATAAATAAATATTTAATAAATAAATATTTAACAATATTTTTTTTTACATTTAATAAATGCTGCCTTGATGAACAGAATCGTTTTCTTAAAAAAAAAAAAAAAAAAAAAAAAAAAAAAAAAAACATGAAAAAACTTTTGACTGGTGGTAATCTGTGTAATATTTCCCAATAAGCATACTTTCAGAATGTTATAAAATAATAACAATTATCATAAAGAATCCAGACTCTGACTCCAGTCTGATATGATCAAGCTGTTTCTTTCTTCAAGAAATCAATGTCCCATGCCACATGTACTCTGTAAAGCACAATATGCAGTCATGGCGTCCTGGTTTTTGTTGTGGGTGTTTGTTTCTAGAAGAACTTTCAGTTAGTGTGGTGCTGAGAAAAGATGCTTATCGCAGCCAATTCACTTGGTTTTGGAAGAGGGTCATGTGGGTGGAATGCAAGTGTCTGCGTGGGCATTGGGTCATGTGTGTGGATGTTTGTGTGTGTTCATGTGTGGGCGCCTGTTTTTGGTGCTTGCATAACAGTTGCAAATCACATGTTGGACACAAATAATATTTGCAGACTAACAGACAAAAGCTTTCAAATGGTGACTCTACAACACAATATAGGAGAACTGAACTTGTGTGGTGGTTATTTATGACTCCTTTCATCCCTTTTGGATCCATTAAACATTTTTTATTTATTTGCCTTAAACCAGAATGTCATACAGCAAATTTTAATTGAGCATATGTCATTTAATTTAGAGTAAACTGAATCCAATATTAATGAAAAACAATGCCAAATGCTTAAATGTGAAAGGGGACATCTGATTCTGTTACTAATTTTTGGCTTAACTGCTTATTAAACCACTGAGTTGACAATAACAGCTTTGACATTTTCCACCAATTTGTGCTTTAGCTGAAGATGCTAAACTCAAACCAGAGACCACATGACATGTTTAAAACTGCCTAAAACCATCACTGTATTTTCTTATAGTATCATTTTTAAATAGTGAATGATAAATTCATTGAAATACCGCAATAATACGTTGATAATTAGTCTGTTATTGGTGTATCTTAAATATTTTTAAGAGAAGAATAATTGCATGCATTTGTGTTTCTCGTCAGAGGAAGTGACATCATTTGAAGCAAGTCTAGCAAGCAATTTGTTTACTAGAACGTAAGGAAAGACACAAAATATTTTTTTAATTACCGAAATTACAGATAATATTGAAAATACATGCTTTATGCCAAATGTTTTTCACTTAATAGAGTTAACAAAGTTATAAACTAGACTTATTTATTTAATTATATTTAAAGCTGAATGTATGATTCAGAAGGCAGAGACTGACAAAAATAGCTGCTGGGTTGTAGTAACTTACTATTTTAAAGGTACACTGAAAAAATTATTTAAAGATGATTCCTTGGATTTATTAAATTTCTTTACGTTAAAAAGTTGTAAATAATTTATTTGTGCTGAATTTAAACAAACAAATTAAGTTGAAAATTTAAATTGTTTGTTTAAATTCAACACAAATAAATTGTTTGCAACAGTTTTGCAGACATCATTTTTTCAGTGTAAAATGTCTAAAAATTTACATCCAAACATTATTTTTTAGAGATAATGATGTAAGTTGTGTTTTCCATAAAAGAAGGTTTATCTTGGAGATGCAAAATGTAAACCTGCAGTTTTAAAATCACCCTTATGTTTTTGGTTACATTATTTACATGAGTTTGACGTCATTGCACGAGCAATTTCATTTCACCTGGATATCACAACGTTCTTGCTGCAGGCGTAGTATTTCATGTCTGACACATTTTTCAAGCGAATACTTTGGCAACCTCAGATGAGCCCTTTCATCTTAAAACAAAGGCAATCATCAGAAAGATATCAGTAACCTAGAAAACACACATGCACACATTGAAGCAATATTACCGCAATTATAACAAACTACAGTTAACATGAAATAATGTATCTTACTGTATATTACATGATCATCATTATTACAGTCAATAGTTGATCATTCATATCCCCTAATCCTATATTAAAAGTGTCATACATGGTGCAGGAGAGGAGAGGATGTCAATTGGGGCAGATTTACTTTACAAAAACAAAAAGGTCAAGAGTCAGCATATAACTCCATACATGTGAAAACAATACTGGGCCCTGGAAAAAACCAAACAGACTTGTCACACAGCTAAAATCTGAAAACATTTTTGTGGCTTGTTCATTCTTATACATTACAATAAGGTTTAAATGTGCTTGAAAATGTACACTCAGTGTAAATTACACTTCAATAAATGTCATTGTCTCATCATGTGCATTTGGATAATGTGTCTATATGTGCAACAAGAAAAACAACATTGGCCATGTGTGCAAGCACGTAATGCTTCTTTACAAAAAACATCTATAAAAAAAGCTGTAAATTTTTACTTAAAAAAACTGCAGCAGGGGTTACCAGAACTTTACCATAACAATACAATAGCAGCATTTTAGGCTTCACAGAACTGCCTTAATCCTTCATGGCATAGACTCAACAAGGTACTGCAAGTATTTATCAGAGATTTTGGTCCATACTGACATGATAGCATCACGCAGTTGCTGCTGATTTGTCAGCTGCACATCCATGATGTGAATCTCTTATTCCACCACATCCCAAAGGTGCTCTATTGGATTTGGTTCTGGTGACTGTGGAGGCCATTTGAGTACAGTGAACTCATTGCCATGTTCAAGAAACCAGTCTAAGATGATTTTTGCGCTTTATGACATGGGGGGTTATCCTGCTGGAAGCAGCCATTAGAAGATGAGTACACTGTAGTCATAAAGGAATGGACATGGTCCGCAACAATACTCAGGTAGGCTGTGGTGTTGACACGATGCTCAATTGGTACTAATGGACTCAAAGTGTGCCAAGAAAATATCCCCCACACCATTACACCACCACCAGCCTGAAACATTGATACAAGGCAGGATGGATCCATGCTTTCATGTTGTTGACGTCAAAAACTGACCCTACCATCCAAATGTCACAGCAGAAATCGAGACTCCTCAGACCAGACAATCTTCTATTGTCCAATTTTGGTGAGCCTGTGTGAATTGTAGCCTCAGTTTCCTGTTCTTAGCAGACAGGAGTGGCACCCGGTGTGGTTTTCTGTTGCTGTAGCCCATCTGCCTCAAGTTTGGACGTGTTGTGCATTCAGAGATGCTCTTCTGTAGACCTTGGTTGTAACAAGCGGTTATTTGAGTCACTGTTGCCTTTCTATCAGCTCGAACCAGTCTGGCCATTCTCCTCTGACCTCTGGCATCAACAAGGCATTTGCGCCCACAGAACTGCCGCTCACTGGATATTTCTCTTTTTCGGACCATTCTCTGTAAACCCTAGAGATCAGCAGTTTCTGAAATACTCAGACCAGCCCGTCTGGCACAAATAATCATGCCACCTTCAAAGTCACCTAAATCACCTTTCTTCCCCATTCTGATGCTCTGTTTGAACAGCAGGAGATCATCTTGATCATGTCTATGCCTAAATGCACTGAGTTGCTACCATGTGATTGGCTGAAATTTGCCTTAATGAGCAGTACGACAGGTGTACCTAATAAAGTGGCCACGAGTGTATGTTTTGTACCTGTTATACACTGAAAACGAAATTATAACCATACGAAATTATAAACCATACGAAAGTAATTAAAGCGCATTAACAAGCTCACAGACAGCTTTTCCACAAACTGAGGAAGCAAATACTCTTAAAAAGTTTTTTTTCTTAACAAATTTGTGCATGCTCATAAACAAATCGAGAGTTCTTATTTTTTTTATTTAATAATGTGATTAATGTTTACTTTTAATTAAGCAGCAGGTTAAAAATGAAATTTGTAAATAAATAAATATGCTAACATGGCTATATGAAATGTATAAACTGCTTTCTTTTTCTGTGCACAAGTAAAATTCACCTAAAAATGAGAACTTATTCATCATTTACTTATCCCTGACTTGTTACAAACCAGTTTGTTTTTTTTCTTCTGTAGAACACAAGAAAAAAAAAATGTACTGAAAAATGTTGGAAACCTGTAACCATTGACTTCCATTGTATTTGTTTTTCTTATTATGAAAGTCAACGGTTACAGATTTCCAAAATTCTTTAATGTCTCCTTTTTTGTTGAAATTGTTCAAGGTTTGGAACAAGTGAGGGGTGAGTAAATGATGACCAAATATTCACACTATCCCTTTAGTATAAATTGTAAATGAGACTGTTAAACTGAAGTATTAGATAAACACTTCACAGAATCACAGAATCAAGTTATTCTAAGAAACCTCCATTGTCATGAAAACTGAGATCATATCAGATTGTGACGCCGAGAGCTTAAAATGCTGATTTAGACTTTACACATGAGATCTTTAGGAAAATCATTGACCTAGACAGATTTGCTTTTCAGATGCCATGGTAAAAAAAATGCACTTCAGTGTCCAAATTTAGTTAAATCTGAGTAGGGGAAGTAGTGGCTTGTTAGAGCATGCACAGCCCTTAAAATATGGTATAATTCAACCAAAGAAGCCTGCATCAGTATAAAAAGTACTATAAACAAAGATGGTCAGTTGAGATACAGAACACAGCATCTTTTTCTCCAATCAAACACACAGTGATAACAAGAAAAACACTTTACATTCCTTTATTGTATTCAAATAGATTAATTACACGTTTAACATAGTTGAAATCAGAGCATTTTTTTAATGATTACACTAAAGTATATATAGATATGGAATAACTGATACAGAGGATCCTCATAAACCTGCACATTTATCAGCTCACAAAGGAAGAGAAGGGTAAAATTTGTTGCACATCTTCACAAACTCCTTCCTGCTGATTTTTGAGACTGCAAATGAATGACATGACTTATTAGAATGATTATATTTCATAACTGTTAATACTACGTTTACATTCACAACCCTTTAAACTTACATATTTGGGTGTCCCTGCAAATGCACTTCAGAATTTCATTGTACTCATCTCTGGTTTTAGGGGTGGGTCTCTTTGTACACTTTAGGCCCTTATTAGGGTAAACTAAAAAGAAAGATTTGGATATTACATTAGGCAACATTCAATAATCGTATGGTTAAAATCAAAACACTCTTATAAATAAAGCATTCATTAAGAATGTGTGCTGAATTCTGGTATATACTTGGCGAAAAAAAAATTATACAATTAGTTGCTTAAGTTCAGTCACTATACACACTGATAAAAATGTATTGCTTCATTTACTTAAAAAAATGTATTGAATTTTTTTGAACGATTTTCTTTATGTAGATGAAACAATACTAGCCCTTATAGAACTTACTTACATTTTATATCTGTCGAAATATAATTTTCCTATAAAGTAAACTTTTTACCTTAATTTTTCTATTTCTCTAACAATTATTTTGATGCCTGATCTACATAGCCTAAATAGTTATAAACTTAAATTTTGTATTAAAACCAAATACTTCTTTAAAAAATTGTCTATACTACAAATTTTAAGTAGTAGACTACTTGAGCCAGGCAACAACGCTTTTACTTTTGGAAAAATACTTCAATGATTTACTTATGGTTTATTTCAAATATCAAATGTGCTTTGGTGCATTTGGTCCTCTTTCTGAAACTTTCTTGAGCAAAATTAACTCAACTTTGCCTTTCTAGTTCTGGTTTATAATCTTTTTTTTAATTTTGGGATTTTGACCTAAAGAATTTGTATGCATTTGAACGTATAACAAGTATAAATATTACAGATGTTTAAAAAATGTAATTAAAAAAAGACAGTTTCTCTGTGATGTCAAAGAAGAACCACTTTCAACATAAAGCTTTCAGTAAACAGTTCTTAGGAACCATTTTTCTTAGCGAAAAATGAAGATTTCATTAATCTACATAGCCTTTTGCCATTTAAAAGAGTGCTTTGTGAAAAGAAAGGCTCTGCATAAAACACTCAAAGTTAATAAAGAACCTTTATTTTTAAGAGTGTTTTTAATACACATTAATTGGGCAAAAAGATAACAGAAAACAAATGGATTTCTTACGTTTGCAGCCACAAAGAGCAGATTGCTTCATGGATCTCCTCTGTGAACAGACTGTGCGGAGACAAGAAGTGGCATTAGTCTTACAATGAAAGCATAAACATTGATGTCAAAAACCACAACATCATCTGTTTCATGATTACATTGCGGTATTAGGACATTACACAAAGATAATGTTACAAAAAAACTTGAGTAAGTGCAAACAAGACGTAAACCACAGCATATAATTACCTGAGTTGTTGCACAAAATGATAGTCAGAAACAGCAGGGCAAACACCAGACAGATTGGTTTGGTCATCTTCACGATATCGCTGCTCCAAAATGATTGTAAAGGTATGATTTGAGTCCTCTTTTTGTCCCCCCGTGCAAGGATTATCTCCATCGGCACTCTTCCCTCTTCACCCACTTTTATACCTTGAACCATTCATGAGGGCTTCACGTGTAACGGTTTAAATAAGTCTCAACATGTTCAGAGTGCATACCACAATTTTACCCCCCCCCCCCCCCCCAAAAAAAAAAAAAAAAGATTATATTTCTTGTTTACCTTTAAACTAAACAAGAAAACCCAAGAGAAAACATGTTAAATCTGATAAAGTTGATCTTGTTAGATCACAATGTGTGGGATTGAATATCTGAAATAGGTGCTTAGACGTGAGTGCAGGTCAAAGACAAAGCAACACTAGTTTATCTCCTTATGATGGGGGCATTGACCTGTATTATTTATTTGGTAAACACTTAAAGAAATAATTCATTAGATTTACAATCTACATTTAAACAAATTATTTTGAACATTGCTAAATTTAATTTGTTTAAATTAAGCCCATAGAAATTGTTTGCAACCACTACCTTAAAAAAGTAAGGATACCTAATGAATCATTTGTTCCAGTGTATGTTGTATATTATTATATGTTTTTTTGTATTTATGGCAAACAGATTTTAAATTAAACAACCAAAACAAGTGAAATAGAAATTAATATTTACTCATACAGTTGAAGTTACAAATATTCGCCCTCCTGAATTATTACAGTCACAGCACAGCGACGTCCATCACGTTTTAGGGTCCACTTGAAACATTTCTATTGTGTTCCATTTTTTTGTGTTGTGAGAAAATGCAGCGCGTTTTATTAATTTGTTTGCATTGTGTGAAAATGCAGCGTATTTTTTTTTATGTGTATGGGTTGTGAGGACTTGCAGCACGTGTGCTGTCAAACAAATGAAGATCTTTTCATAATTTGCTGGCATTTTTTGTAATTGCATGTGTTTTCTTAAATTGCAGCATGTTAAGCTCTCTCAGCCACCATACAAGTCATTGTATAAGTATGGTTTGTTCTGTAGACAATGGGAAAAAAATAGCTTAAGTGGGCTAATAATATTGACCTTAAACTGCTTTTATTCTAGCCAAAATAAAACAAATAAGACTTTCTCCAGAAAAAAAAATATATATAGGAAATACTGTGAAAGATTCTTTGCTCTGTTAAACATCATTTGAGAAATATTTGAAATAAAAAAATATAAAAAAATAAAATAAAAAATAAAAAAGTCACAGGAGGATGAATAATCCTGACTTCAACTGTATATGTATAACAACTGACTAGTGTTTCACCCTAAACAAAGCATACAAATGTGTGGTGTATTCATTTCCTAAATAAGCAAGGTGATACTTTATAAGACGGAGGACAAAGAGAGCACTGGATTAAGAAAATATAAAGCTGAAACCCGATAGGATTTTTTTGCTAGTTTTCCAACTGAATTTTCACTACTGAATGTGCAGCCTGTGAATGCTCTTTACTGTGGATTATAGAACATTTACAAATACTAAACATTATATTGTTAAAAAAAAGAGAAATTGCACATATGCACCTCTTTTGACTAGCATTTTCATTGAAGCTTGGTGTAAATGCCATATTATGTAAGCAGCATATCTTAAAATACACAACATAAAAGAAAGACTGTGCCTGAGAAAGCTTCTCAAATGGAACGAGAACATTTTACAATGTCACATTAATAACTTGCACAAACTTCTTATTTTAGATACAAATGTTACCATTTACTTCATTTGATTTAGCTATAATTCCAGACAAAGCCACAGAACCCACACCATGGAGTTTTGTTTCTGAATGACTGGTTGCTTTTTTCTGATTCAGTGACTCAGTCTTAAAGGGCACCTATGATGAAAATCATCTTTTGTAAGCTGTTTGGATAGTGTGTCCACAGTCATACTGGAGTGATAGAAACACAAGTCTATTTTTAAAACATTTGCTGATGTTAAAATATGATCCAAATCTTTCCCATTTTGAGGCCCACCACAACGTGATATAGGAGTTTCCCCGCCCACCGAACTGATTGACAGCCGTGTATTAATATGTCTCCATAGTAATGCGTATAATCATATCAACAAGACAGGACGTGCGCAAAGCGACTGAGATTAAAAGATCTGTTCAGCTCGCTGTGATCATCAATCATCATCAAATGTGATCAAGAATGAGTTTTACAAGTTTAAAATGTAAAAACAATTCAAAGTTAAACGTGCACGCTGTGTATACGTGAACGTTGTAACGACATTGAGTGTGTGTTATCGTTGCAGAAAGACTTGAATTACTTCATCAAATGATCGATGGGAAAGTTCTTATTGCAGTATTTTTCACAAACGTTACGTGAGATCTGCATCCTTTATGTCCGTCACTGTGCTGTTTATCTGACACAGCAGGAGATGGAGGTAGAGGTCTGCATACCCATTCTTGCGGCGCGGGAATAAATTTCTGAATAAAGCACAGGAGCGGTCAGTAACTCTGGTGTAATATGAACCGGAGCGGGCGGTCTAACAATAGAGCATGCGCGCATCTGCCTGGGTGCTGTGTACATGTGTGTGTGTGTATATGTGTGTGAATGAGAGAGAGCGTGATGCTGTGTGTCGCTTTCTTGGTGCTGTCTATGTGTGTGTGTGTGAATGAGAGAGAGCGTGATGCTGTGTGTTACTTTCTTGGTGCTGTCTATGTGTGTGTGTGTGTGTGAATGAGAGAGAGCGTGATGCTGTGTGTCGCTTTCTTGGTGCTGTCTATGTGTGTGTGTGTGTGAATGAGAGAGAGCGTGATGCTGTGTGTTACTTTCTTGGTGCTGTCTATGTGTGTGTGTGTGTGTGTGAATGAGAGACAGTGTGATGCTGTGTGTTACTTTCTTGGTGCTGTCTATGTGTGTGTGTGTGTGTGAATGAGAGAGAGCGTGATGCTGTGTGTTACTTTCTTGGTGCTGTCTATGTGTGTGTGTGTGAATGAGAGAGAGCGTGATGCTGTGTGTTACTTTTATGGTGCTGTCTATGTGTGTGTGTGTATGTGTGTGTGAATGAGAGACAGTGAGATGCTGTGTGTTACTTTCTTGGTGCTGTCTATGTGTGTGTGTGTGTGTGTGAATGAGAGACAGTGTGATGCTGTGTGTTACTTTCTTGGTGCTGTCTATGTGTGTGTGTGTGTGTGAATGAGAGAGAGCGTGATGCTGTGTGTTACTTTCTTGGTGCTGTCTATGTGTGTGTGTGTGTGTGTGAATGAGAGAGAGTGTGATACTGTGTGTTACTTTCTTGGTGCTGTCTATTTGTGTGTGTGTGTGAATGAGAGACAGTGTGATACTGTGTGTTACTTTCTTGGTGTCTGTCTATGTGTGTGTGTGTGAATGAGAGAGAGCGTGATGCTGTGTGTTGCTTTCTTGGTGCTGTCTATGTGTGTGTGTGTGAATGAGAGAGAGCGTGATGCTGTGTGTTACTTTCTTGGTGCTGTCTATGTGTGTGTGTGTGTGAATGAGAGACAGTGTGATACTGTGTGTTACTTTCTTGGTGTCTGTCTATGTGTGTGTGTGTGAATGAGAGAGAGCGTGATGCTGTGTGTTACTTTCTTGGTGCTGTCTATGTGTGTGTGTGTGAATGAGAGACAGTGTGATACTGTGTGTTACTTTCTTGGTGCTGTCTATGTGTGTGTGTGTGTGAATGAGAGAGAGCGTGATACTGTGTGTTACTTTCTTGGTGCTGTCTATGTGTGTGTGTGTGTGAATGAGAGAGAGTGTGATGCTGTGTGTTACTTTCTTGGTGCTGTATATGTGTGTGTGTGTGTGTGAATGAGAGAGAGCGTGATGCTGTGTGTTACTTTCTTGGTGCTGTCTATGTGTGTGTGTGTGTGAATGAGAGAGAGCGTGATGCTGTGTGTTACTTTCTTGGTGCTGTCTATGTGTTTGTGTGTGTGAATGAGAGACAGTGTGATGCTGTGTGTTACTTTCTTGGTGCTGTGTATGTGTGTGTGTGTGAATGAGAGAGAGCGTGATACTGTGTGTTACTTTCTTGGTGTATAAGCGGGAGCGGTCAGGAGCGGACTAAAACCTAGCTGGAGCGGGATTAAAAATTTAGTCCTGCGCAGATCTCTAGATGGAGGCACACTCTGACAGGATCGTGGGAACAGTGGGTGGGGAAAACTAGCTCATTTGCATAAAAGGCACAGACAACAAAAACTGCTACATTGTGTTCAGAGCAGAACACTCCAATGTTCTGAAAGGTATAGTAAATAATCTGATTGGTGTTTTGAGCTGACACTTTACGCACACATTCTGGGGACACAATGTATTATCCTAAATAAGGGGTAAAATAGGTGCCCTTTAAAGAATCCTCAATCAGACTGAACACATCAGCTGATTAAATAATTCACAACTCGCTCAAAGAAATGCAGGAAATTCATTTTGCTCTATTGTTGAGTCCTGTGGAATTGAAATTGTGGTTTTTACAATCAGACTCCATATTGTGACACCTTCAATGAAAAATCATTTACTGTGACTGTTTAAAGATGGTGAACCTGTCAGTGTCTGGTGCTGTCAAATGTGGCACATATATGTTCACATAGCAGTAGTTTTATTTGTTTTGGACTTTAATCGCAAATACAAATATAGCTTAGCTTTTTAGAGGTATTGAATATTCCTGCTAAAAAAATCAAATAGAAATCTCTACTGGTAATGTGTTGCCTTCTATCATGTTAAAATCCCTTATACATAATGAAATGTACCAAAATACAATATGTACACTGGTTTTAATGGTTAAAAGGTTTGTAATGTCTCAAATGGCATATCTGTAATAGGGGAAAAGAAGCTTCTGTAGTGGTTAAACTACATTATTAAATAGTAATAAAGAAAAAAAAAAAGACTATAGTAACTATAGCACGGTGGCTCAGTGGTTAGCACTGTTGCCTCACAGCAATAAAGTCGCTGGTTCGAGTCCCGGCTAGACTAGTTGGGATTTCTGTGTGGAGTTTACATGTTCTCCCTGTGTTCGTGTGGGTTTCCTCTGGGTGCTCCGGTTTCCCCCACAGTCCAACACATGCAGCGTAAGTGAATTGAATAAACTGAATTGGCCGTAGTGTGTGTGTGTGAGAATGCGAGAGTGTATGGGTGTTTCCCAGTACTGGGTTGCAGCTGAAAAGGCATCTACTGTGTAAAACATATGCTGGAATAGTTGATGGTTCATTCCGCTGGGGCGACCCTTGATAACTAAGGGACTAAGCCAAAGGAAAATGAATGTTTTTCATCCATACTATAGTAACTTGTTTTATACTACATAAACTATCATATTTACAACACTGTTAATGAGTCCCACAGCATAGTCATATTAACTATAGTGAACTGATAAACTGTAATATGTAATGTAGTATATTAGCTTTTACTACAGTAAACTGATGTATTGTATTATAACATATACCCTATAGTTGTAGAACACTACAGTAAGTTGTTCATATAAATAATGTTGAACCAAAGCAACAATAGAATTACCACAACAGATAAAACTATAGTGTTCACTATAAGTTACCATAGTGTTATTTCATGTGGGTGGCATTGGTAGTAAGCAAGGAAAACGGTTATAACTGAAAATTTTCGTTATGTTATTACCTCTTTTACCTCATCTCATCCTGAAAATTCTTTAAAACTACGTGGGCTTACAACAGCTTCACAGTGATATAGAAAGCAGAGTCCTTCTCAGAGTGAGTGGTGAAGCAGCAGCCACGGGTTCTCATTCTCTGAGGTCCAGTGTGGGCTCTCGTGTCTGTGGGTTAGAGCCTACACACGGTGGGCGACCAAGCCGCCCGTAAGCAGCCAGCGACCCACGGGCTCTCAGCAGCAGGAGTATCTATCGCCCCGGTCGGGCCCTCCCTCGCAGTGACGCACTCAGAAAGGACCAAGGAAATCCCCAAGTGAGAGTTACGACAGACTCTCTATCGCCGCCGTAGATAGTAGGCAACTTCCGACTAGCGCCGAACAAACCGACACAGAACCTGAATACGCGCAAACCGTGTCCACGCTCCTCACAAATTCAAGGTAGGGACATATTTCGTTGATTTATGCTTGTATGTGTTGTATTTTTTTTGACTGTAACATTCTGTAACGTAAGCTAAAAGCTTTGTTGTTGACACGCGCGTATAGATACTTAAGCTCATCCGGTGCATGCGATCGGTGTCTTCGTCACTTGTGTTTATAGGTGTTTGAAAATACACACAATCCGACTGTTTATCGAGCTACTGTGTGATTTATAAGTAATATCGATGATTTGATTTAATTATTTATGATGTAATAGGTTGATTGATGTATTTTTTACCGTGTTTTTACCCTTCTCAGGTGTTGTAAACACTGCTTTCGGTTCGGTCTAGGTGGCTTGACAAACATTTGCCGTCGTCGCGGAAGTACACAGACAAACAACGTCCTGCGGTGTTATTTTTATGAATACACCTACCGAAGTACAGCAGCAGGAGGACATGTACGGCATGGCAGAAATGCCCGATCTCATACCACCGGCAGGTGCATTACAACCCAGTCCAGTAATCCCGTATGACCACGGACAACCGGGGAGGAACAGACCAGATCTCCTGTCCGGCCCGAGACGAATGCAGCGAGCCCCCAAACTCGGACAGATCGGCCGCTCTACGAGAGGTGGGTGGGATATTGAGCTGTTATTTTAACCTGACAAATATTGAATAAACTTATTTTTTCCGTCTTCAAAAATCTTGACCTGAGACCAATATTTTATTAAACAAAGCTGTTTTTTAAAGTTGTCCTGGAGCCTCCCAGGACTTAATTCGTTCATTTAATTCAGCTTCATCATCTCATCAGCTGGGTGTGTCCAATAAGGGAACCATCTAAATATGTAGTGCTAAAAAGTTCCATGTGCACTTTGAAAATCCCCTTTCTAAATGTAGCTGGAAAGATTTAGGAAATGTTACATTTAGTAATGCATGTCTGTCCCCTAGCAATTCCTCTGAAAAATGCTTAGCAACATCACTGGATCTGCTTAATGAAATAAAACTTGTGAAGTTATTTTAAACAATTGAACTAGATTCTCTATTCTAGACAAGCGTTACCTTTATTAATAAAAATAATTTGGGGAAGTAATTACACTGACTAATGGTGTGTTGAAGTCATGTTGGAAAGATAAAGCATGTGACCATTACTACAAATTTTAATTATGAGTGGGAAACATTTTATTTTTAAAGTAATAGTTAGTGAGATTTTTTTCTTATTTGAAAAGGAGATACAACCAGATCCAGTAATAGCAATATTTGGTGTGACACCTTAAAACCATGCATTACCAACAGGTCAATTAAATGTACTAGCTTTCTCTTCTTTGTTGGCCCGAAGGCTTATACTTCTGCAGTGGAAGTCAACTAAACCTCCAACACATACTAAATGGGTAGAAAATATCATGGCATGTCTAAAGCTAGAAAAAACTCAAATATTGCACCAAGGCTCAAATAACAGATTCTTCAAAGTTTGGAGACCATTCCTGTCTTATTTTGAGAACAGATTTATTCCAAATACTTGAATTGTAAGTTCCCCCCAACCCACCCCTAAATTTATTTATTTATTTATTTATTTATTTATTTATTTATCTATTTATTATTTCACTTTGTATTTTCTACTAGTGTTTTTCGTGTACTTTGTTCTTGTATATGTTTGAGTTGCTCTGTTAAGATCTTCAGTTTATGACTGTTAAACAGTTTTTGTGGAAAAATTCAATAAAAAGACTTGTCTACTATTACTAAAGTGATAGTTCACCCAAATGTGAACTATTAAATTGACATTGATTAATCCATCTGATTTAAAAAAATCTTGTTTGCTTCAGTAGAACTTTAAATAAGGGTTTTTATCAGAAACCGATGTCCATGGGGATTTATACAATACATGTCAACAGGTACTGGCAAATGGAAAGTAAAAAAAAAAAGTACATTTGTTAAAATTAATGAAATATATATTTTTTATATAAAACCATCTAAGTCACAGACACACAACACAATAGTATTGAACAATTATGATACTATAGCTTTTGAAGAAATTAAGAGACCACTTAGATTCTCATTTTCTCCCGATTTATGATTTTTAGTTATATGTTTGATGTTTAGTTATATGTTTGAGTAAAATGTAGTTGTTTTTATTCTGTAAACGTCAGAATTTAAAAATGTTTTCAGAAACATTTTCTGCCTGAATAAAAAAAAGAGCAATTTAGAGCATTTGGTTTGAGTGAAATATTTAAAAAGGTTGTCTAAGCAGGCAAGTTTATATTCATCTGTAGACAAAACAGAGCAATGTTTCCAGAAGATTTAAGAAATCAATTTTTGGTGAAATTATCTTGATTTTTAAAAAAAAAAAATAAAACAAATAAAGACATTCGTTATTTTGATTTAATGTCACTTCTGAGGAAGAAATGTTCCAAACAAGTTTTTATTTGAACTTGGGAAGAAGTTCTCAGACCTTTTTCAAATAAAACAAACATTAACACCAAACCCTTAGCAAATCCAGCATGTCCTGAGAGTTGTCAAGTGGTCTTTTAATTATTTCCAGAGCTGATTGTAGGAAAGTTCATCTTGTACCAACCAAAGTGATTTGCACTCACCTGATGCCCGACTACCACCATCACTGGTTTCCACTCCGTCATCAACTGATCCATTTCTCTCTTTTACTTATTCAGTGGTTATCGAGGACGAGGACTTGGACGATATCATAAACAACAACAGAAGCTTCCCGGTTTCTCAGAGAGTTTCACCTGTTGCCTGATGCATGACTGACTGTGCCAAAGCTCTTAAAGAGGCCAACACACACACCAAAGCAGGGCCTGCAGAATTGAACTGAACTAAAATCTCCCTCTCGCACGTTCTCACTTATCATCACCCGTCACTGTACAGCTTTTTCACCGCTTCAAGGTCAAACAAGAGAACTGCGGACATGGCTTTCTGTTCACTTTATGCTTAACCGACGTGCTTCTGTAGCACTGAGTGATTCAGTCGGGTGTTTTTTTCTTCTTGAAGATCTTGATGACCTCTAATGCAACAGGGCTATATTTATTACATTTGCACTTTACTGCAGATTTACGAAAGCTAACCTCAGCAGTTTGGATTATTCATCTCCCAAAGAGGACGTTTTTTCCTGTCAAACTGTTAACGTGTAACGCGCCATTTGGTAAGACCCATGGTTACCTTGGTAACTGCAGTCTACCTTGACATTTCTGTGAATGGCATTAGTTAGTTGTTATTTTTTGTCACTTATTATGTGCCTGTTTACTTCAGTTTGAATTGAAACAAGTACAATCTGAGATGCACACTGGGTGAAGAACAATCAAATCTAAATTGAGCTAATATGTTGGTTAAACGTGCATTGCTCTTAAAGTGGTTTTGAATTGTAGATGTTTGCATGTAAATTAATGAATTTTTGTAAACTGTTTTGGGGAAGCTCAGTGGAGTAATAAAGTATGCATGAGTAACTTAATGGCTTGTTCTTAGTGTTTTCCTCTTCACACTAGGGACTATAACAATAATTATGTATAAAAAGAATACACTCCAAAAATGACTTGCGCTGCATGTTTAAACTACGTATTTAAATTGAGTTTTTAAATTTTTTTGGGGGGGACAACTTAATTGTTTTAAGTTCAATCCACTCAAATTTGTAAAAACAATTAGGTTAACTTAATCAATTTGTGTTGCGACAACATAAAATACTTGTGTGGAACCCAGCATTTTTTAGTGTACCAGAGTCAACACAAGTACACAGAGGAAAATTTTCAGAAACGATCATATCTAGCTGATCAATAGTTACGTTTCCTATGCCTATTTTTATGCGCATGTTGGAAACGTGTTATATCGTTTGATGAAATATGCCAAGATGCGCATGAGTTTTGAAAATGTGCATAAAAACATATGCGCACAACACAGTAGGATAAACTTTTTATTCGATAAGAAAAGATGATCATAAACTACGATGAAAACACTTTTACCGAACAAAATCCAAAAGGCGCATTAAATAAAGTCATGTGATTTTGTTATAAGAGATCATGTGATGATAAAAATGTGTGTGACTGGACAAACCAGTGGCTGAGCGCACTGTAAAACATCTGAAATGTTGTTTTGGTCATTCTGAAATGCCTTAACCATTTCAGTATTAGTGTTATTATATTAATACCTGAAGAATTGTCAAGAGCGTCTGTGCTCTGCATCTGATGCCTTCAAACGCCACCATGCGTTCATTGCGTGTCGGCATCGTCTTCTGAAGCCGCCTTTCCACTGCATACAACAAACGACAAGCGACAGACCGGAAGTCATTCATTTCCAATGGAGAGTAGTCCGGGAGTTCGGATCATCTCTGTATGCGGAAATTCGAGTAGTGTCTGTCTGCGGACTGCAAGACAGGGGCGTAACTTGAAATACATTAGAGGCGTAACTTGAAGTTATGGAGATATGTCAAAACTATGTTGCTGGAAAGATGGCACTGTACATCAGTTATTAATGTCTACACCTACTCCTAAACACACCTAAACCCAACCATCACAGTTATTAACGTCTATACCTACCACAAGCCTAAACCCAACCATAGTTATAAATGTCTATACCTTCCCCACACCTAAACCCAACCATCACAGTAATTAACGTTTATACCTACCACAAGCCTAAACCCAACCATAGTTATAAATGTCTATACCTTCCCCACACCTAAACCCAACCATCACAGTTATTAACGTCTATACCTACCACAAGCCAAAACCCAACCATAGTTATAAATGTCTATACCTTCCCCACACCTAAACCCAACCATCACAGTTATTATTGTGTACACCTACCCCAACCCTAAACCCCCCCATTATAGTTATTAACACCTACACCTACCCCAACCATCAGTTATTAACGTCTACTCCTACCCTAAACCCAACCATCACAGTTATTAATGTCTACACCTACCCTAAACCCAACCATCACAGTTATTAATGTCTACACCTACCCTAAACCCAACCATCACAGTTATTAATGCCTACACCTTCCCCAACCCTAAACCCAACGATCAGAGTTAATAACGTACATCCGTGAGTTGAGGAGGCTTGCATACTTGACGCGCTCGGCATTGTACTGTTATTTGCAACCACAGGGGCAACAACGAGTAGGCTAACTGTCATGACAAAACAGATGAAGAAGTCTGCCATCTTGCCAACAACATCTCATTGTGGGTAAAGTCTAGATCGTATATGCAGCCGGCTGGAAGTGCGATATGCACATTAAAATAGCAGCCTTTTTTAATTACACTGTATAACAATAATTAATATCTTTACAGTACTGTGACAGTTGGGTTCAGGGTTGGGGTGGGGGTACAGTAGGTGTTAAAAAATACAATTTATTGGGTAATTTAATAGATAGCATAAATAAAACTCGGTACAACTACTGTTTTTACATTACTGTGATGGTTGGGTTTAGAGTTGGAGTTGGTAGGCGTTAATAAAATACAATAAATGGGTAATTTAATAAATAATATAAATAATTCTCGTTAACTTCCGACCGCATCCATATCCGATCTAGCAACAACCCTCATTGTGAGATCTCGCCTGGTTCAATGGGATCTCGAAAACTTCAAGTTACGCCTCTAACATACTACAAGTTATGCCCGGTCATGTTACACCCCTGTCTTGCAGTCCGCAGAGATACACTTGGAAAATTCAGATCCGATTTCAGCTGCGAATTCATTAAAATATTTGAACTCCTGATACTAGACTGTTCCTATTTACTATGACCCTTTATGTGAAGCTGCTTTGACACAATCTACATTGTATAAGCGCTATACAAATAAAGGTGAATTGAATTGATACTAGACCGTATGCGACTGGCTGACCGGAAGTGATGTATTCCTGTGTTGTCCAAGCAGGTCTGTGCATGTGAGATGAGAAATACTAGTTTTTATTGTTGTTTTTTGAATCAGAAAAAAGTCTATATTAAAAAAACATTTCTATTCATAAATGAGTGATTAAAAAATTGTCTCCTCATTCCCTTCAAAATGTTTAGCTGTCTATGAGTTTCTATTCATTCGTTCAACCATTATGATCGCACAGAGAATAAAGGCTGTTGCTTTAGCACCCTTATTTCAGACACTGTGAGAACAGCTTCTCTCCCATGGTGCATGACAAAACTGAAAATTCTGTGCTACAGCCACAAGGGGGCGTATTCCAACAGTCGTGTCAAAATGATGTGTGCAGTGGAAAGGCGGCTTGAGGCGCAAGTCATTTAATAAGGAAAAGATTGACGCAGCTTCTCCTACCGCAGTAAATTCTGTTTTTAGTTTTAACCAGTTAATCAGGAAGTGATTTTGTTCTCTTTGACTCGTTAGATGGAAACGCTGCTTTATTCGTGTGTCTATTACGGAGAGTTTCCATTGCACATGACATTCGGACCCGATTGTTGGAATACGCCCCCTTGTGGCAGTCGAAATAAAGGACTTGTTAAAAATAAAAGCAAGAGCCTTTATAATCTGTCTGTTCACCATGGTTGAATGAATGAATACTAGAAACTCATAGACCACTATATATTTTGTGGACAAAAGATAAAAAATAATAATATATTTATATATATTATATTATATATATTTCTCTCATTTAAAACATAACGAAAAAAACTAGTATTTCTTATCTAGTGCGCACGGACCTGCTTGGACAACACTGGAGTACAAAACATCTGGTTGGCCGGTCGCGCATGGTCTAATCGTAGGAGTTCAAATCGGATCCAAATTTTCTGCATACAGAGATGATTAGAACTCAATGCAGCTCCCTTCCGATCTGTCGCTTGTGTGCTGTGGAAAAGCAGCTTGAGTGACCGGTGACCTCCGTCTACGCGAGTGACCGTTGGCGACCAGGTGGGCATGTCGAACGATGCAACAAAGTTGAGAATCCTTTAACTTTATGCAAATGATGAGTGACTTTCTTGAGCAACAGCCAATAGGAGCACCAGTAGAGCTCACGTGATCCTCTCTCTGCTCACTCAGAGGCTGGTTAAATTCTACGTGTCATAGACCTGTACAGACCTGCAATTGCAGCAGGTCGCCACCCAGAGCAACAGGCAGCTACACAGTTGCTGCTAGTGTGAATGAGGAATTCGTCCGCGACACCCCCCAACAACTATATTAACCTTCGGATGAGACGATAAACTGAGGTCCTGACTCTCTGTGGTCCTTAAAAATCCCATGGCACATCTCGTAAAGAGTAGGGATATGACCCCAGTGTCCTGGCCAAATTCCCTCTCTCAGCCCTTAACCATCATAACCTTCCAATGCATCCACTGAATTGGCTGTATCACTGTCTCTCCACTCCACCTAAAGCTGGTATGTGGAGAGCGCACTGGGGTCGTTGTTCTGTGGCTGCCTTCACATCATCCAAGTGGATGCTACACACTATGGTGGTGGTGTGGAGAGACCCCCCTCATGATTGTGAAGTGCTTTGGGTGTATGGCCATACACGATAAATGCGCTATATAAATACACATTACATTACACTGTTGTCATAGGGCCCATACCGGCCAGCGGTGCCTCTAAGCCAATCAGAATTCCCCCTGCTTTTAAGGAGAACAAGCATTAAAGAGGCTGACAAACAATGCAGCACATGCTTAATAATAAAAATTAATTAACAAAATTCTAGACAATTTCAATAGTCTTTAACTATTTTAATCAGTAATCTAATCTTAAGTGTAATTAAAAAAAATCTAATATGAAAGCTTAAGTTACGTTTTGAATATCCAATTTCAGCAGACGTCTGAATCTGTTTAAAACACAAACATAGTCTTCTTCCCCCATAGGAATTATAAACACTATAATAGGATGAAAGCAAATTTATTGAAAATAAGCATGTAACACAAATGCATAAACAATATTTATCTAACACTTTCATTATCAGGAAGCATTTAAAAGTAAAATATGTAGTATTCAAAGGGGTTCATGGGTAATGACAAGTGTGAGTTAATGCAGAAATGTGTTTAGCAAAAGAAAGAAGATTCATAATAGGTAAAACACTGTGATTACATCAAACTACACAACAGTGACTCATGTGAGTGTTAATAATGTTAGCACTTCGTCTGCTGTAGGATAAACACTCCACAAACAAAAGCTAATCTGGAAAATCTCCTCCATTTTGGGAAACACTTGCTCATTGTGTTGGTTCTGGTGCTCCCTAGTGGACACTTTGGAAACGCCTTCTCTTGCTTAATTACACACAGAAAACAACTTAGCTGAAGCACTGAGGGGCTGCGAGTATTTCTACTGGCACTAGATTTCTACAATCCTCCATTTTAAAATCTTCCATAGAGTTTGTGAATATGTATTTTACTTTTAGACAACTGGTTGCCACTTTTTTTAACATTGGAACATTCAACAGTGTGAGCTGTTTTCCTTCTCGTTTCTCACCTCATTTCTTCTACAGCATATGCTCAGTGATTTTTCTGCTGAAGAAAGTCTTCACTCTTTGAAGCTGTTGCAGTGTCTGTCCAGTGAGAGGCAGTCTTGCTCACACATACTCTTTGTTGCTGCCGTTGGCTGATCGTGTAGAGTTACTTTTAGGATATTTTGACACTTGTTTACTTCGAGGGCAAGAGGCAGCCAACATGGCTCCACCGAGAACATCAAGAAATGAGCCACCCCAAGCAATGAAAATGGCTGCTCCAAACTCAAACCTAATGTTAAAGAAGAAAAAAAAAGGTTAGAGATGCAGGCATGTAGCCAGCCTATTAAAAGGGTGGTTCTTTTTTCTTAACAAGTGGAGTTTGTAGAAATTATTCTCCTCAATTTCTATTAAATTATAAGGTTCAAATACTGCATTTCAGTGATATTTTAAGCACTAATCTTTGCTGCATCAGCTTGTCAGATGATGATCATAATCACACTTTTTGATGCAACCAAAATATTTCCTATCATTTTGTCAATTACTATTACTATTTTAAACAATGTGAGAAATGTGTGTTTAAACTAAGTTATTACAGTTTTATAAATAATGTTATGAGATTAAAATTTTAAATAAAAAAAAATAACAAGTACTTCTTTTTAAAATACAAATGTAATATCATGCATCATTAAAACTAAATTTAGCATTGTACGATGTCTAATGTGAAACATTGTGATGGACGATGGCATCGTCATCATAGGCGGTGGTGAATTAATTATTTATGAATAATTAATTAATTCATAAAGTAATCATTTGTAGCCTACCTTTCTAACTACCTGACCCACATGATTTTTGTTTTACCCATAACCAAATCATAAATAAATAAAGATAAGTTACACACAAAAGATTTTAGCTAAAATTACTAAGTACAAGCATGAAAGCGAAAGATTGTAGCATTGAACTGACGCTGTGACACGATACTTGATAGATTCAAAAGACAGAAGAGTCGTTAGATAGAGTCAAGATTACTTAAATATCCCCTTTAACAACTACAGACGTAACTAAAACCAAGGCGTATTAGTGTAAACGGGGCCTAAGGGGGAGATCACACTGAACACGACTTTTGCGTTGAGAGGCTCCTTTTTTAATTGATTTCCTAAACGGCTACAAGCGTCGTGCGAGCTGCTTATGCGCCCTGCATGCCTTGCCTTTTAAGCACTTTATTTTTTCTAGTCAACAAAAAGGCATTGTGCGTTTTTGGAACGGAAAGGCACGTTCGCTGTCATCGGCCCCTTAGTGTGTATTTTCCGTGAGTGGGTTGCTGCTGCGAAGGGGGTGGGCTGGAGGATTGCGATGCTGGCTCACCATCGTGATTTCTATCGGCCATTGGCGATGGATGATGGCATCGTCTATCAACCCAATTTATATAAAATAAATATTTTATATTATTTTTTATTTATATAAATAAATATAACATTACTGATCGTGATATTTAGGAAGAAAGACTTCTGATTGTGTGATATAACTTGAATCATTTCTTATAATAAAAAAAACTTGTTTTAACTTTACTGAATTTACAGAGAGATTCTAACTGAACTCTAACATGTTTTTTTTTCACAAAGTGAGTGCTTTTGGCCTCTTAAAATGTGTTTTTTGTTTGTTTGTTGTTGACTTGATAATGTCAGTTAAAAACAACGATTACCATATTATGGTAAGCGATAAATATTTCACAAGCCTGCTGTATCATTTCATTTGAAAGTGTTTCCTAACCCTGTCCCTGGAAGCTACCCAACGCTGCACATTTTTGGATGCTTCCAAAATCAATCCCACCCAATTCAACTCATCAACAGAAGAAGAGCTCCAAAACCTGAAACGGGTGTGTCAATAAAGGAGAAACAAAATGTGTCGTATTGGGTGACGTCCAAGAACAGAGTTGGGACACTTTGCTCCAGATATTGAGCAAAATAAAATTCTTTGCACTCACTTGGTGTTGACTGGAGTGAAGGGGTTGTAGAACGCACGGATCACATTATGGGCAAACCACGAGCAGGCGACAACTGCGCAGAGGGCTACAGGGAAAAAAATGCAGAAATTAGGGCTGTGCTGATATATTGTATGAATGAAATAAAAACTATATGGTTTTATGATGTTGCAAAATACACGGTTTTAGGTAGTACTTTTTCATCATTCACCAAAGGCAATTTTACACATCACCACATTGATCACGCAGGCAGAAATGTCAATATCAGCATGAATAAAAAGTCACAAGCATTGTATTTATCATTTTATTTAGCTTATATAAAAATGTTGGGCCTGCAATCATTAGTTTTTATAGGAGTATTTTATATTTGTACATTCTTAATTAAACATTTATTCTAAATAAAACAAGAAGTATAATAATATGCATCATCAGGGCCTAGTTTTTTGAAAAAATTTACCTGGATCAAATTGGTCCAGATTTGAAAATCCCATGTTTTGCTAACCAAGATTAACTGATCTATCTTATTTTTATGCCAGTTTTTTAAAGGAACATGAGGTTGGATAACTCTGATCCAATATCAAATTTCAGGATTACCAAAGAGCCTTAAATGGAACCAACAGTGTAGCCTACTGGCTTAGCAAAGAACAACAGGTATGCAAAATACCAGTGGCCACAAACAGCCATTGTTTGTTTTAATGGTGAGAAACAGAAACACAGTTAACAGCAATTAACATTTTACATTTTTTAGTTTGTTCTAATACAATACTGCTTTGATACTGTTTTGCTGTTGTTGTTGTTTACTATATCTCTTTAGATGTGGCATGCTTCATACAAGCTTCAAATATGAATGCATTTATATATGATCAGTAACCATTAAGTCTGTGATCATTCACGTAAGAAATAAAACATTTTTTATTCTATTTGGTTTATTTGGTTCTAAAAAACATAACTGAATCCACCCTTCTGATAGGATCAGGATAATCCTGTTTTTTTATGTCCATCAAATAGATCCCAATCTGAGTTTGAGCTGAATCAAATGTAAAATTGAATGACATGGTCTGATCTTAATTCAAAATCCCTCTGTTACTTTTGAAAAACCCATTTCCAAGATTTGATCCGATCTGTGATCCAAAATCCCACTGGGTTACTTTTGAAAAACTGGGCCCTGGATATGAGCTGACATATTGTGATATGAGATTTTTTTCATAAACCAGTCTTTACAATGCTTTCACACTTGCATCACTGCATCACACTTAAATCGAGTTAATCGAGTTTGTTTTCCCATTTTGTGCAGTTCATTTAGATGAGTGTGCACCAAAAGTTGTCCAAACAGGCGCACAGAGAACTGCTTGGAGAGCTTTCAAATCCGAGCGGTTTCTTTGTGGTGAGAACATGATGTGAACTCGAAGAGACCCAACTGCAAAAAATACTGTGCGTTTTTGGACTAAACCAGCTGCTGTAGTCAGATGAGGGCAAGTATTTGGTTACAGTGCTTTAGCAACAGCTCCATGGCAGCTTGCAGTCAAACATCTGGAGTGACTTGCGATCTTCACCATTTGCAGTGATTTAAACATTTTTACAAACTACATCTGTGTTTTATTGTTGAAACGTATTATGTGTCTGAAGTGATGCACACAAGCTATACTTAATATATGATAAAGAAAGATAAAATCAGCCAGTGCAGTTCATACTAAAAAGCATCATGTTCTCTGCTGGATTTTCTTCCTCATTGTTTACTTTTGGGAGATCCGATGGAATATTTGTGTACATTAAAGTTCATTGTACACTGAATCTGTAATATTCATCTGAAATTTTTGCACATTCAAAAATAAATACACACTGCCTCTGAAACTTTGATCAGTCATAATCTTTTTTACATTTATTAAAAGTGTTTTGAGAGGTGTTTTCACAATTCGGTGTAGGGCTGCACAATATATCGTTTCAGCATCGATATCACAATGTGCATTTCATCTGCAATAGTCAGAGCTGGGGGGTGGCGGTGGTTGAGGGTCACGGAAATCACTTTCAGTAGGGGGGAGGGGTTGTGATGGTCACGGAGATCTGTGGGGCGGTGGTAGAAAACGAAAGTGACCGCCCTCATTATTATTATGCCTCATTATTAACGCACATGTTTTTAGGGCCTGACAGAGTTTATTTTATTCTTTATTCAATACTTTATTCAGGCACAAGTCATTAATTCATATTCTTTTCGGCTTAGTCCCTTTATTAAACAGGGGTCCGCACAGTGGAATGAACTGCCAACTTATCCAGCATATGTTTTACGCAGCAGATGCCCTTCCAGTCGCAACCCAACACTGGGAAGCACCCATACACACTTGCATTCGCACTCTTACACTTCGGACAATTTAGCTTACCCAGTTCACCTATAGCGTATGTCTTTGGACTGTGGGGGAAATCAGAGCACCCGGAGGAAACCCATGTGACAGGACAGCATGCCAAACACACTTTATAATCAATCATAAGCTAAGTGTGAACTCTTGAATTGCAGATCAACTAAATATTGCAATTTTAGATTTTTCCAATATCGTGCAACACTATTTCAGAGCCAACGTTCAAGCGTAAACCAAACTCCAAAATGCTGTCACTTCCAGCACAAAGCACTTTATGACAAATAAAATACGTAAAATAAAGACAGAATGTGGAAGATGGTTGAGAACCACTGCTGTAGCTTATTGTATATTGGTTTCAATTCCTGGCCCCCACATTTCCCCTGCTGCCGATTGTAGAGTGTGTATATCCATAGTGCTTCCATTCTCTGTTTAGGATTCATTTGCTTACAGTAAAACTGTGTAATGTGGCTAACTTAAGTTAAATAACCTTTGAAATGAACTCTTTGAGGAGCATCTGGAGTGGCTTAGTTGGTAGCACGAACGCCTTACAGTAAGAGGGTCGCTGGTTCGAGCCTCGGCTGGGCCAGTTGGCATTTCTGTGTGGAGTTTGCATGTTCTGTTCGTGTGGGTTTGCAGTTTGGGAAATATGTTTAATGACACATCTGACCAACAAGCGATGTGGATGTTGTCACATGACTGAATTTTGGTTAATTTCACTTGGTTATAATGACTAAATAAACCGAAGAACCACAGGTGTGGAAGCACCCTTAAAGACAGATCTTTCTTTCTTCGCCAGTCTCTTCAAAGCATTAGCTAGCCAGTTTTCTTTGATGTTGTTTGACCCCTAGACTGAGAGTGATGTTGTAAGACGCAGGCTGATGTTATGTAAGAAGAGTTCAAAGATGTTTTTACTGTAAACTAGCTTAAGCCTGCTTGAACAGTCTGTCTCAGTGTCTCACTCACCTCCTACAAGAAGTATGATGCCTCCAGTCATGGCCGTGCGAGTCTTACGAACTTTGTCGTCAGCTCCACAAGTGGTGCACTTCATGCCTATACTGGCCACACCGAGACCAGCAATGGACACAATGATCCCCACAATCATCAAAGCTCGGGTTGCTTGAAGGTCACCTAAAGGGTAGAGATGGACAAAGTATCAAATGGATGCAAATACTTAAAATCTTAAGAAGGATTGTTCACCCAAAAATTAAACATTAGGTGACTTTTTACTCTGTATTGGTCAATCACCATGAAGAGGAATCGGTATTTGGTATCGGCTCCAAAAATCTTGATCGGAGCATTAAATTTCATTCATTCATTCATTCATTCATTTTCTTTTCGGTTTAGTCCCTTTATTAATCCGGGGTCGCCACAGCGGAATGAACCACCAACTTATCCAGCACATTTTTTTACGCAGCGGATGCCCTTACAACCGCACCCATCTCTGGGAAACAGCATCAAATTTATATAACAAATTTAAAATGAACCAAAATTATGAGTTTCTACTCCAAAAATTGTATGTTTATAATGTGACTAAAAATGAGCTCAAAGCGATTTTGTGCCTTCTTTAAGATTGTTTTAGTGTCAGAGATTTGGGGTAAACACTTTCAGAAGAGGTGCAGAAATCTCTCGGATTTTAATACAAATATCTTTTATTTGTGCTTTAAGAAAATGACTAAATTCTCATTTTGAGTTAATCTTATTTTAATTATTAATTTAATTCTTGCCTTGAAGTTGCATTTAATGAGAGCAAAAATATTGCACACCCATTAACAAACCACTGTTAATAAAGGAGGCCAACGTAAAGGGTCTATTTAAAATCTATCACTTTGATAAAACCCCTGAAAGAGCAAGGAAAAAGCCATTCCAACAAGAACCAGTCTGTGCCAGTGCATTCCTGTACATGTGCACACAAAAACCACCAAGAGAGGGGCAGGGGTGTGAGCTGTAGTGAAGTGGAAGAATTATTCCTCTCCTTTATTCATTAAAGCACAATAAGGCATCTCTTGCCAGGCACAGAAACACAGTCAGCTGTGGAATTCAGAGGGTCGCACTTTATCCTCCTACTCCCACTCTAATTCAACCTGCTGTCAGGTGCAGTTCCAGCCTGTTTCAACTGGAAGTTTCCTGGAGTTTTCCTAGAAATGACCCCTGAACTGAGCCCCACAGTAAAAACATCAATTCAAAATCAAGATGGAGGAAACTACACTTGAGGTAAATCACAGTTTTGGAGGATCTATTAATCTGCACAATCTGTTGTCATCCTGCAAACTCTTAGGAGAGATGTGAGATTGTGGTTTTCTATCCAAGTCCTTTAGGAACAGGGAAAGTTTGTGTGACAGCCATAAACTGAAACAATCAATTCACAATTCATTACTGGTAGTTGGGCGTGTTAATAAAAATACCCTGGCAGCTATAAAAACAATGGGCTTCATTTTTCCTGGAGAAACACAGGCTGCCTGCCTGGTTACATTACAGGCATACAGTAGATTGAAACTCCCACATCCATTAATCAAGCGCAGACTGGAAACAGCAGCGCTGTTTATTTGAGTGTGTGTGTGAAGAACAGAGAGTTCCAATAAACACCTACTGTATATATTTACAGTATATTATAGGACAGGCCATTTGAAACAATATACATAATTAATTCTATATGAATGAGGAGTTTTTTTATATTTGTGAATTTTGACATCATTATTTTTGTCACATTTATTATTATGACATATTTATCTGCCGTGAAGGGTATAGTTCACCTCAAAATGAAAACTTACTCATTATTTACTCACCCTCAAGTGGTTTCAGACCTGGTTTATGAGTTTGAACACTAAAAAAGTTTTAGAAGGAAGCTGAAAACCTGTAGCCATTGACTTCCATAGTAGAAAAAAATATGGAAGTGAAACGTTTTTATTTAATAGAAGACAGAAACTCAAACAGGCTTGGGACAAGTGAAGGGTCAGTAAATGATAACAGCATTTCATTTTTGAAAGAACGGCACCTTTAAGAAGTTATTTAAAAGTAACATGAAAAACTGATTAATGTAAAACAATGTAACCTATAAGAAATATAAAACATTAATAGATGATAATATGGATAAAAAAATAAATAATTGAGGACTTAACTGTAGCACTGCACAAGCAATTATATATGCTAGTATATTTTGTAAACAAAAGAATTGCATATAGATAGATAGCTAGACAGACAGACAGACAGACAGACAGACAGACAGACAGACAGACACTTACTGTCCAGCTGTAGAATGGAGTCATAGATTTTGCACTGAAGTTGTCCGGTGCTCTGAAACGCGCAGGACATCCACAGTCCCTGGTAAGTGGCCACCGCGGTGATGATACTGTCCCCAACATACGCGGACATCTTCCACTGGGGCAGGATGGTGCCCACGATCAGTCCAATGATGCCAATCAGAGAGAGACCGAACCCAAGCAACTGAACGCCCGAGTTTGCCATTTTTATGAAGCTTAAATGGCAAGCTGAGCAACAGTTGTCAATAAACTTTAGAAAAACGTCGATAATCCCGTCTCCTGTCCCGCACCTGTTCCTCTCTGGAGGACCGCTCAGACTACACTGACGATGAAGCTGTGGAACATTTATCTCTTTTCCCCAAAACAAAAACTAGCTGTTAGCCACGCAGCTGGAGGTGTTTATACCGCGACACAGATGTCAACTGCAGTCGAAGTGTTGCATAAAATACTGATGCCGAAGCGCGTTCTCGAGGGAATGACGGAGTAACGCTGACTGACTGATGCGCGATTGTGCCATGCGGTGTCGTGACGTCACACCACACAAAAACACTCACAGCATCCTTACTCAAGTTTTACAAAATAAAAATAAAAAGAAACTGGAGGGTAAGAAAGAAAAATGAGATGTGGTGTTTTATACTAATAACGAGAACTTGAAAAAAGGCCAACATATTTTAAATTAATATTATTAGGAAAGTACCAAATAAGAAAAAGTGGGCTCAATGGAAATAAAACTTTTCATATTTTAAAAACGACTTTATATGAATATAATCATTTCATAACAATCACAAAACCAGACCTTTCTCATTTTGTTCCTTTGTTCTTAGGCTATTGAAATGCAGTGATGTTTCTTTCCTGTTGTATTTGTTGCATTCAATTAAACAATTTTTTGCAACTCCACACATCATTCATTATTATTTGTGTGTGTGTGTGTATATATATAAAAAAGTATTTATATACACACACACAAAAGTATATATATATATATATATATATATATATATATATATATATATATATATATATATATATATATATATATATATATATATATATATATATATATATATTTACACTCACCGACCAGCCAATCACATGGCAGCAACTCAATGCATTTAAGCATGTAGACATGGTCAAGACTTAAGACGATCTGCTGCAGTTCAAACCGAGCATCAGAATGAGGAAGAAAGGTGATTTAAGTGACTTTGAACGTGGCATGGCTGTAAGTGCCAGACGGGCTGATCTGAGTATTTCAGAAACTGCTGATCTATTGGCATTTTTATGCACAACCATCTTTAGGGATTACAGAGAATGGTCTGAAAAAGAGAAAATATCCAGTGAGCGGCAGTTCTGTGGGTGCAAATACCTTGCTGATGCTAGAGGTCAGCGGAGAATGGCCAGAGTGGTTTGAGCAGATAGAAAAGCAACAGTAACTCAAATAACCACTTGTTACAACCGAGGTATGCAGAAAAGCATTTCTGAACACACCTAACCTTGAGGCAGATGGGCTACAGCAGCAGAGGACCACACAGGGTACCACTCCTGTCAGCTAGGAACAGTAAACTGAGGCTACAATTCACACAGGCTCACCAAAATTGAACATTAGAAGATTAAAAAAAAACATTGCCTGGTCTGATGAGTCTCGATTTGTGCAGCGACATTCTGATGGTAAGACCAGAATTTGGGGTCAACAACATGAAAGCATGGATCCATCCTGCCTTGTATTAATATATATATATATATATATATATATATATATATATATATATATATATATATATATATATATATATATATATATATATATATATATATATATATATGAAACTTTTTTTAGGCTAAATGGTGTAAATGGGTTTTTTGTTGTTGTTTTGTTGTAAATTGTTTTTGTTATAGCAGCTAAGTCTATAAATAATATTCTATAATTGAGATAAAATACCTTTTATTTGTGTGCTGCGGTAATTGAATCGCAATAAATAAAAAAGATAAATTCCAGAAACTTGATTTTTACTTATAAGCACCTTACAAGACAAGCTTTAAATGTAACAAAATCCAGTGGTGCTGCGCTGTTCATTGCCTTTTATGAGGGCACGTTTGTCACGTCTGACCATTCCATCAGGTGACCTCTGCATTTTTCAGAATCGAGGAGAAAAAAACCTGGAACACTGTCAACTATTGTTTACAGTACAGAGTTGGCGCCAATGCTACAATGACTGCTCAAAGATAAAGAGGAAATATCTGTAATCTGAGGACAAATAGGACGGAAGCAATAATATTCTGTAAAGAGGAAATGATTTTCATTGCAGAGATACCTGACATGCTTTAAAAGTAACACGATTAAAAATGACTAAAGTTTTTTTTTATTATTGGCATCTGTTCTTTTAAGCTTTCACGTTTACAGGTGTGAAATGTGTCTTTACCTGGGGTTTATGTGGTGTTTAGAATGACAAAAACCAGGCAAATGATCAGACGCTGATTGAAAATAACCAAAACAAACTATCTTTTTTTTTACCTTGCAGGGATTAATTGGTCACCTAATGAATAACAATGTGTGTTAACACAATAAACATTGTACATTTTGATTTCACAAAGACTTAAAGTGCAGTGTCAAAAGCATAAAAAATGTTGGCATCTTATTTTACTGTTCAACTGAAGATAAAAAAAACACCTTAAATGGGCTGTGGATGAGTATCTAATAGCAGAAATAAAATAAAAGGTGAACTTTCCATTTCAGCAATAAGCTTGAGAAGATGATACGTAGGAAAGAAGAATAACA
The DNA here is from genome assembly GCF_903798145.1 of Danio aesculapii. NCBI lineage: Eukaryota > Metazoa > Chordata > Actinopteri > Cypriniformes > Danionidae > Danio > Danio aesculapii. The sequence continues at coordinate 20,906,548 of NC_079441.1, read as the reverse complement.
GTTGGAAGATATGGAGGATCTTTGCTACAGTAACATCTTGAAATTACCACACAGCACCCCGGTCACCCCTGGTAACGTGATTTATCGGTTACCCTATTGGCCAGTTCCTGAGCTCTGGGCCAAGTAGCCTTGACACAGACACACAAAAGAAACTTTGACGTTTTTTTCGAAGCTTCTGTCCCCACCTAGTTCCAGTAAACAGACGACACACAGTATAGGTGGTGGGGGGGGGGGGGGGGGGGGGGGGGGGGGGCAGACAGTGCTAAATCAGCCCAAAAGAAGAACAGAAAGCCCCTTCATGGCTTTTCTTCTGGCTGGCTCCAGTGATTTTTTTGAAGTTTATAGACAGAGTGAAAAACAGTGATTAAACTGGTGTAAGCCTCCTTAGAAGCCCACTGAACCGTTAGCAATAAAACACACAGACCTCTGGTTCCCCCTCAAAAGCAGTGACTCGGCTAATGAGCTTTTCTTATTTCATTATTTCTTACCGCTTTCTTGCGCATCTTACATATATGCAGCTAGGTGCCTTCATGGAAATGTAGGTACAGGCCAAACTGATGTAATCGAGGAATTCAAAGGTCTTTTTGCTATTGCAGATTATATAAGTGGATTATAATTGTTGTAGTGCTAAATAATAGTGTGGGAAGTGATGTTTGTGACATTTTTTGAAAAAAACCTAATTTGTTTTTTGCAAGAACACACATATTTAAATGTAAAAATTGGTCAAATTAATAATTAATAATAATAAATGTAAAATTTTATGAAATATGAAGGAGTGGCTAGGCTATGAGTTACCTGTAGGGTCACGGCTATGCCTTCTGGGAGACAAACTAGTAATATGTAACATGTATCATATGTATGTGTAGTGTGAAGGTTCTTTGTTCTTGGCTGCTGAACAATAAAAATAAGTTTTTATAAAATAAAGTTTTTAAAAAAATTATAAAAAATGTATAAAAATAATTAATGATGATTAATAATAATAATAATATTAATTAATACATCCTAATTTCTTACTCGTATACACTGTAAAAAGCAACCAACATTAAATTAGGGAAAACAATCAAAAACATCAAAAGTCATGTTGTTTCACATGTTCAAGACTTATAAAAAGATCAAAGGTTAAAAATTACTTTTTAATTACCTCAATTACTTTTTATATTGAAAATACGTCATTGTGTGTGTTTTTTTCACCAAATCAGTGACATCATTTGTAAATTTGACAATTAAAGAGTTAAAATCCTGTAATTTTCTAAGCAATTTAGTGGTTTTGATCAGGACTAAGGTTGATTAACAGATGTATACAAAAAAAAAAAGAAAATGAAAAAATATGTATCCCATGCATTTTAACAGCAGTTTATTCAGTGGATGTTTTCATCCCAAACATAACAAAAGGGTAGTAAATTTCAGTGTATTGTTGAGTTAAAAAAACAAAAACTATTTTCATAGGATGAGGCAACAACATTCATATAGTACTAGGAGTTTGTAAAACTAACAATACTGATACTAACATCTAAAAACTTTATTTAATTTCATGGGACCTTTAACTTTTATAATTATGCACTTAGTTCATTTACTTAATCATTTTGAGGCAGTGTTTACTCAATTTTTTTTTTTAAGTCAACTAATCTCTTTTTACACTGTAAGGGGGAATGTAAAATACCAGAACGGAGCTACTTGAATTCAGCAGTCTATAATGAATGAATGTCATTTCAGAGGTAGGCACAGTTATTATATTTTGATTAATACAAAAGAAATTTTCTGTGAAATAATGTGCAAAAAGTCCAGAAACATAAAAATAAATGCATTACTGTATGTATTAAAAGTTTCTTAACGTTAAACTTTTGTAACTTCCATGTAAAAGAAATATTACAATGTAAAATTTCATGCCACAGTAAAAGATCCAGCATGTCATCTGGACTAAATATTAAATTAGCTACCGTTACCTAAAGAATACTATTGTATATTCAGCATAAATTTATTTTAAACATGATGCCCCATTTTTGGCTCTGTCTTACAGATCTATGCAGATTTTTACATCTTTTTAAAAAAAAAATTCCTAAAATAATTTGAGTATTGCCACAATGACTACTGAAAAACAATGGTAGTTAATATTTGAATTTATAAAAACGGTGATTATTTTTTGTGTATTGAAAAAAAGGCAATGGAGCAGCCATCAGGTAATGCTGTTTAGACATGACTGGCCATCAGTTCATTAACTGTACTGCAAGTCTGGCTAAGCATAGTTACAGCATGCTTGTCAGATTTCATATCCTAATGGCTCAATGACGAGTCAGATACAGGAAGGATTTAACAAACCACTGCTGGCAGACAGACAAGAGCTGCACACAAGGAGAAGAAAAAAACAAAACACCGGTATAGTTTTCATGATATAATTCTCTAGGACATGAGAGATGCCACGCTTCTCAAAGCGAATAACTGCAAAATAAACCAACATCAATTGCATAAAAAAGCTACAATGTACAAGCTCGCTCTGTTTTATGAACAGCGAATGTGACAAAACAGGTAGTTCAGAATATGCCAAGAATGTTTTCTTAATATTTCTCTTAAAAAAAAAGATAATTATACAATACATATACAGTCAAAGACAAAATTATTCATACCCCATGGCAAATTCTGACTTAAACCTACACAACCAGCAAGTTTTTTTTTTTTTTCATGACAATGACACAGGCTTCTACCAAAAGATAAAACAACAATGTACAAGAGGCATCATTGTAAAAAAAATTCTCAGCTTTTATTTACATTTGAACAAAATCTCAGAATTTGCCAGGGGAATAAATCACTTTGGGTTAGACTGTTTATATATATATATATAGATGTGGCCAAAGGTGATGTACAAAGAGGGCAGTTGCACAATAACCACTTTTAACTGCCCCTACAAGTTTATTTATATCCATAAAATGTGAGAAACAATTAATATCGGAAAGAGAAATCCCCTTGAGAAATGTATTTAAAGGGTTAGTTCACCAAACAATGAAAATTCTGTTATGAATTACTCACCCTCATGTTGTTCCAATCTCCTGAGATCTTTGCTCATCTTCAGGAAACAAAAATTTTAATATTTTCAATTAAATCTGAAAGCTTCTTCATCCTCCAGTAGATGTTCAAAGTCCAGAAAATGAACCAAAAACATTGTCAAAACTTTCCAGGCGACTTCAGTTGTTCATCTGATTTTATATGAAGCTCCAAGAACACCTCTGAGCACAAAAAAAAAAACTGTTAAAAATAAATAAATAAATAATAATAATAATAATAATAATAAAATCTTTGTTTACCAATGTTTTCTCTTATATAGACCATTTTGAAGAATGTAAACAAAATCAATGGTCCCAACATATTTCCTGTTGTACATATTTCATTTCTATAGCTTCCGAGAATCCAAAAAGAGCCACATATTGATTACTAATGTTATGATGTCTGTTTTAACATTAAGTTATGATTGAATTGCTTCTTGTTACAGTTATGAAATAGTTTAATAACAAGCAGGAAATGTTCATGGCCCAATGACATGACCACATTGAAATGGTCTATACTCTATCAGGTCAGGGTGTGTGTTTAATATGGGTAATATGACATGTAAAAGTAAGCACACACCCTGACCTGATGTGATTTTTTTGGTGCACTAAAGTGCTCTTAGAGCTGCATATAATTACAGATTATAACATAAATCACATGGAATGTTTTGACAATGGGTTTTATTAATTCCTTTTCTGGACTTTGAAATCGCAGGACTGTTGCTGTCAATGGAAGATGAGGGAACTTGAGGCTGAGTAATTAATAATAGAATTTAGATTTTTGGGTGAACCAAACTGACATCATTATTTGAGAAAAAGGCAAACTACACTTTATCAAGGAATAAAGGTTTAATTTTACTATATAAAAAAATAAAACACTTAAAGGAAATTAAGCATGTTGTGACCAACATAAAATCAGTTATTAGTATTTCATGAGTTCATTTGTTTAGCAGCCATTCTCTGGCAAACGGCTCAGCAAGCAGGTTTCCATGCCTTATCACAAATAATAACAATCAAACTCAAACTAATTAAACAACACATGCACGATCTGCTTTAATAAATGTATCTAACATCATGTGTGAATAAAGGGATGAAGATTTTCTTGAACATTACTTGTAGCCACTATTGTAGGTGTAGATCAGGGCTTGATAATTCCAACAAAGTTACTGAAAGAATTGCTACCTGTTATAGGAGAACCTCTTCTTAACATTATCAACTCTTCTTTATCTTTAGGCCATGTTCCAAATCCTTACAAGTTAGCTGTTATTAAACCTATTATTAAGAAACCACAACTGGAACCCAGCAACTTAGCTAATTATAGGCCTATTTCAAACCTTCCATTTATATCTAAAATACTAGAAAAAGTTGTTTCTGCTCAATTATGCTCCTTTCTGCAGACCAACAATGTTTTTGAAGTGTTTCAGTCAGGTTTCAGAGCTCATCACAGTACAGAAACTGCATTAGTGAAAATAACCAACGATTTACTCTTAGCTGCTGACCAAGGGTGCATCTCGCTATTAGTTCTACTCGATCTTAGTGCGGCATTTGACACCATTGACCATGGTATCCTTATTAATCGCTTAAAGTCTACAGGTGTCCAGGGACATGCCCTACAATGGTTTAAGTCATACTTATCTGACCGTTACCAGTTCGTAAATATAAATGGACAGCCCTCACAAATCAGCCCAGTAAAATACGGGGTGCCTCAAGGATCAGTTTTAGGCCCTTTACTGTTTACAATATACATGCTACCCCTGGGAGACATTATTAGAAGACATGGGATCAGCTTTCACTGCTATGCAGATGATACTCAATTATATATTTCAACTAAACCTGACGAGACGTCTAAACTGTCCAAGCTAACTGAGTGTATTAAAGATGTTAAAGACTGGATGACCAACAATTATCTTCTCTTAAACTCAGACAAAACAGAATTATTACTTATTGGGCCTAAATCCTGTACACAACAGATCTCACAACTCGACCTACAATTAGAGGGATACAAAGTTAGCGTTAGCTCTACTATAAAAGATCTGGGTGTCATATTAGACAGCAATTTAACTTTTAAAAATCATATTTCCCATGTCACAAAAACTGCTTTCTTTCATCTGAGAAATATAGCTAAGTTACGAAGTATGCTATCCATCTCAGATGCAGAAAAGCTAGTCCATGCTTTTATGACTTCTAGGCTGGACTACTGTAATGCACTGTTTGCTGGCTGCCCAGCATCCTCTATTAACAAACTTCAATTAGTACAAAATGCAGCTGCCAGAGTTCTAACCAGGTCTAGAAAATTTGATCACATCACCCCAATTTTATCCTCCTTACACTGGCTGCCTGTTAAGTTTCGTATTGAATTTAAAATATTGCTTCTTACATATAAGCTTTAAATAATCTAGCTCCTGTTTATCTAACCAATCTTCTGTCTCGCTACAATCCAACTCGCTCTTTAAGGTCTCAAAACTTAGGGCTTCTGGTAGTACCTAGAATAGCAAAGTCGAGTAAAGGAGGTCGAGCCTTCTCATTTATAGCTCCTAAACTCTGGAATAGCCTTCCTGATAACGTCCGAGGCTCAGACACACTCTCCCAATTCAAAACTAGATTAAAGACCTATCTGTTCAGTAAAGCATACACTTAGTGCACCACTTAGGGGGCTTCCACACAGGTTATGCATCTTGCTGATATACACTGTGAACATCAGCTACGCTAATTATTTTCTTTATTCTCCATTTCCACCTGGGGATACTCTTCCCGAGGCCCCCAGACTATGCAGAGTCACTGATTCGATCCAAGACCAACGACGAGATGATCCCAAGGTTTCCATATCCTGGACCTGGCCGAATCCTGAACAACTACTGCGATGGTCATGGAGGAGTGGAGAACATGAGACTGTTTCCTATGACGCTCCAGAGACAGACGAGTCTTCGCTGAGGCCAGCTTCCAGCCTCCGCCACTGAGACTGCAGCTCTGCACAAGACGTTTGGCCAGCGGAGAAATTAAAATGGTCGTGCCCAACTGAGTCTGGTTTCTCTCAAGGTTTTTTTTCTTCACTTCCGCCTTTAGTGAAGTTTTTTTTCCCTCTCCGCTGTCGCCCCTGGCTTGCATGGTTCGGGATCTGTAGAGCTGCGCATCGATGGATTTGCTCTTCAGTGTTTGGACTCTCAGTAGTGATTATTAAACCACACTGAACTGAGCTAAAGTGAACTGAACTTGAACACTACAAACTGAACTACACTGTTCCTATTTACTGTGACCTTTTATGTGAAGCTGCTTTGACACAATCTACATTGTATAAGCGCTATACAAATAAAGGTGAATTGAATTGAATTGAATAATGAAGAATGGCCCGGGGTCAGCTTGAAAGACACTCAGAACAGTTGGCAGGTTTGTCAGTTGGTCGTGGCTGAATTATCACAGAAGCCTTTTACTTCATCAGTACATTAAAGATTTTTTTTAATTAAACTGTGGTTCTTTGGTGATTCATACAATCTATTTAGAGCCAGAAGAAACAATTACTAGCTGTGATTCAAACAATAATAAACTTAATTCAATCAATCACCAAGGACTTTCAGCAAAAAAAAAAAAAAAATAGTGTTCTGATAAAGAAAAAAGTCAAATACATCTCGGATGACCTTAAATTTAAACTACACTGCAAAAAAAATCATAAATGGGCAGTTTTCTGTATTTTGTATTTTTTCTTGATTTTTTTTATTTCCCCCATTTATTTATGCTTTTGTATTGCATTATTGGACCTTGATCTTACTTCCAACTTTTAACCTTTTAAAGTTCAGAAAAGGTGACTTTTGTTAACAGTTTTAACATTTTAAAGTGATATGTTGTCTAGGTTGGTGTTGCATAGTATTATATAAAAACTGCCAGTACATCTTCTGTTACTGTACAGACTCATTTCTCTATATATTATTTCTATATATTATTTCAAACTACTAAAATGTCAATAAAAGTCACTTAGTTAAACAGTGAAGTTGTATTTTCAACATGAAAAGTCGACATTTCACAATCGTAAAAAACTGAATACCCTAGTGAATCTCAAAATGCAGAAATGGTTACTTAACAGATAATTTTAACAGTGTATATTTAAATTAAATGCCAAGGACTAAGCAGTGTTATTTTAGTTCTCATTACTCATTTCTGTTTTGTATCTGGACGTCTACAACCTGAAAAACAAAGCAATATTTTCATTTGATTTGCATGTTTTGTTTATTTATGCACTTAAGCTATTGCTTACAATGTAAAATTATTAAATATTATGTTGTGAAATTTACCTCACTGCCTACAATTTATGGAGTAACAACAACTTTATTTATTAGAATAAAATATAACAATTTAAAGAATTCGACCTTTAAAAAAAATCCTTAGCTTTGAGCCCTGAATAGAAATATTAATACTAGTGTCTAATACATGATGCAACAAATGATAAGAGCAGAAAATGTTGGAGTTAAAAGAGCTTGACAATTCCAAATGCACTGTCATGGAAACATTTGATTACCAACAAGACATTATTAAGGAAACTTAAAAGGAACAAAAAGAAATGGAAAAAAAAGAAATAGAAAAGGGAAGAAAAGAAATAGAAAAGGGAAGAAAAGAAATAGAAAAGGGAAGAAAAGAAATTGAAAATGGAAGAAAATAAATAGAAAAGGGATGAAAAGAAATGGAAAAAGAAAGAAAGGAAATGAAAAAAGAAAGAAAATAAATAGAAAAGAAAATAAACTAAAAAAAAGAAAGAAAAAAAATGGAAAAAAGAAAAGGAAAAAGAAAGAAGTAAAAGAGAGAAAAGAAAAGGAAAAAGAAAAGAAAGAAAAAAGAAGAAATTGAAAAAATAAAAGAAAAGGAATAAGAAAGAAAAAAGAAAAGGAGGAAGAAAGAAAAGAAGGAAGGAAGAAAAAACATGGAAGAAAGAAAGAAAGAACCCAAAATAAGTGTTCTCTGGTAGGTCTCTGGTGCCCTCTAGCGTCAGTCCACAGATAGTACAGTCTTACGGTGTGTCGTGTCTGTGTGCTGGTTGTTTAAGGCATGTGCTCATGGAAAAGGTTGGTCAGGAGTGTAGTTGAAACTGGCATCCAGAAACATGGCCAGTGTGCCCAGAGTAGTGATGACGACAAAGAGCCAAAGAAAGAGACGATCCAAAACCACAGCAATGTACTGCCAGTCATCTGTCATCTACACACACACACATACACATCACATGGAGAAACAACGGGATATGTTTATCTCACTGGCACAGCAGGATGTGTATTGTCAATATATGAATAATCATGAGGATCAGGAGCAGAGTGAGAGGAAGAGCCTCTAGATAAAGGCTTCTTTGTGTTTTTGTGAGTATGTGTGGAGAAACGGAGACTGAATTGAATGAGGATGTGTGTGGTTTGTGTTCATAGACTTACAGTATCATCCACATCCTGCTTCTTTAGTTGTTCAGACATGTACGTTATGGCAGCGATGGCAGATTTGAGATTGGGAGGCAGAATCAGACAATAGTTGTCGCTGTTTGAAAACCTCTGCAACTTTACCGTGCTCTCATTATGGCTGAAAAAAAACCCCACAAAACATATTAACCCTAAATAACAGTCACCATAATCGGAAATCCTTGAAAGTTTTAAATATTTTGATTTATAAAAAATCCTATGTACATTTATATGTATTTATGTGTGTATTATACCGTCTTTACGAATTACAAAATAAAGGTTATAATGCAGCGTCTATGGAGCAGGACTGGCTGCCGTTATCAGTCTATCACTTTTTCCCTTCTTCTGATAGTCTTGATGACACCACCGTGAAAGTTTTCTTTTATTATATCAGCAAATGGGATTGTGAGAAGAATCAGGGTATCTTCCCTCTATTCCATATCCATTTTCAAACAAAAAAGGAAAAAAAGAGATTTTGGCTCGATTTTCGTTTTTATAGAGTAGGAAAACGGATAAACTACTTTAAAATTCATTATACACATGTAGGCGTTGCTGAAAAACATTTCTTCTGATTGGCCAACCAAATCTGAGCTTGTGACGTTGCCCTCAAAATAATAGTCCTCTCTCTCTCTCTCTCTCTCTTTCTATATATATATATATATATATATATATATATATATATATATATATATATATATAAATATATATATGTGTGTGTGTGTGTATTAAAATAGGAAAAAATAAAATAAAAACAGATGCTACCCTTTGTTATAGCCCCAGGGCCCAATGTGTTCTTATTCTGGTCCTGCAAACAACTATTAAAAAAACTAAACAATATAAAAAAAACCCCACTAAGTAAACAATATTAATTATTATTATTATTCACCTTTTATTTTTATTATTATTATTTAGGCCTACAGTAGCTCTAAAACAATCATGCAAACCAGGTGCTGCTTGAAAATGGTTATCTTTGCTAAGCATCAGGCGGTGGCAAACTATAAGCATAAGTCCCTTTATATTATTATTTTTATATAGGCCTTGCTTGGAAGCAATCACGCATACCAGGTTCTGCTCGGAAATGGCAGTTTTTGCTCAGCATCAGATGCACAGCAGCAAGACGTTTGGCTGCGAACTATGAGCTTATTTTAATGACAAATGTGTAATAATCCTGCTAATTTATGTTTTTATTTAATTTATGCACATGCAATGAATAACATGCCTGCTAACTGATCAAATGATAGAATATGTAAACTTAGTTTATATATGTATATAATTAAATAATAATAATTAAAAGCCTGGGTGTTGATCCGCAGAGGATTTTTATTTTGAGAGTGACATCACAAGCTCAGATTCTAATAATCGAAGGACTATGACTCACAGAATGATTGATTTCAGTTATGGGTGAGTTTGGTGTAAATAATTGTTAATAAATGTTGTATTTTCACAAACTTTCAGATGTAGCAACACAAAGCCATAGTTCACTGAGATGCGACGCAAACAGCTTTCAAATCCCAGAATATTTGTCTTCCATTTCAGGACCACACCAATTAAATGTGTAATAAACATTGCTACATCTGAAATCAGGTGCTGCAAATGCATTGTTGATGCCAGAGGTCAGAGGAGAATGGCCACTCTGGGTCAAGCTGATAAAAAGGCAACAGTAACTCAAATTACCACTTGTTACAACTGAGATATATAGAAGAGCATCTCTGAACGCACAACACGTTGAACCTTGAGGCGGATGGGCAAAAGCAGCAGAAGGCCACACCGGGTGCCACTGTTCTCAATTGACCTCCACAGTCACCAGATCTCAATCCAATAGGGCACCTGGGATGTGGTGGAATGGGATATTCATGGATGTGCAGCCAGCAAATCTACAACAACTGCGTGATGCTCTCATGTCAATATGGACCAAAATCTCTGAGAAATATTTCCAGTACCTTGTTGAATCTATGCCATGAAGGATTAAGGCAGTTCTGAAGGCAAAAGCAGGTCCAACTTAAGTAAGGTGTACCTTATAAAGTGGCCAGTAAGTGTATGTTTGGCATGCTGTATGCAATCGTCTCCTCTTTTATTCTGAAACAAAAGACCTGACCTGTGACCTGACCAGTCTGTAAGTGACAGTGGCACATTTTGAAATGTCAGGGCAAAACTTAGACAACATGCACCAGATTTACTGCAGCTGTCACATTTGTAGAGAAATAAACTGTTCATGTAACAATTTTCATCCTAATTCTAAGAGAAAATCATCTGATTACTTCCAGTCGCCACAATTGTCACTCACATGGCATCACAGCAATAAAAAAACACCACCGTTTAATCAAATCTCAAAGGAAAATATTAGGCAGCCTGTATACAACTACACAATTAATATCAAAAACAATACAATTAAAATTTTTATACCCCCCCCCCATTTTCTTTAATAACAGCAACATTCTCTGCAAATAATTTAAGAATAATTAAGTTAAGCTACTAAACAACTTAGTAGGCATCATCCTCAATAAACAGCATTGTTCAGTAGTGTCGTTCACCATGCCATGTTGTACAGTAGCAGAAGCAAATACTGTAGTAGAGGTCAGTGTTGTGTTGCTATAGTGGGAATGAGTCTGTCATATGGTGGGGAATGAATGAGAGCTGTGCTGTGTCTGGGACTGACCTCTCCCTCTCCTCTCTCACATTTGCATTGCTTCAAGGGTGACTTTTTTCCAACAGGGATTATAGAGAGCACCACCACACGTCCGGCACATGACAGGCACGGTCAATGAGATGCACACTGCTATAGACAGCAACAGTAATGCACACTTACAAATACTTGTTTCCACATACGGTAGGGACACACTCACTTTACCATGCGAATGCTGTATGCACACACTAAATATTATCGACACGGATACACCATATACACCATAAATGAAAAGATACACAACAGGCCATCAGAGCAATAAGCTGACTGTGTTTACAAGGATTTTAGGCTGCATTAGGCTTTTGTGGAGCTTGTTCTAAACAGCCAGGAATAGCATTTTATTGAGTATTTTAGTGTGTATATTATTATGTTTCTGGCCCAAACTGGTATGTAGAGCACCAAAGAAGTTAACCATTGTGATCAAACCCATATTTTTACATTCTATCTTGTACACTACTTGACAAAAATCTTGTCGCCTATACAAGTTTTAGGAACAACACATAATAACTTCGATTTGTTCATTTGCTATCAGAAGGGGCTTATATGACAGGCAAAGGCCTCTTGATTACTTTCAGTTCATCAAGATTCTTTGGATTCATTTTCAATGCCTCCTCCTTCATTTTACCACAGACATGCTCAATAAGGTTCATGTCTGGTGACTGGGCTAGCCAATCCTGGAGCACCTTGACCTTCTTTGCTTTCAGGAACTTTGATGTGGAGGCTGAAGTATGAGAAGGAGCACTATCCTGCTGAGAAATTTGCCCTCTCCTGTGGTTTGTAATGTAATGGGCAGCGCAAATGTCTTGATACCGCAGGCTGTTAATGTTGCCATTCACTCTGCAGATCTCTCGCACACCCCCATACTGAATGTTACCCCAAACCATGATTTTTCCTTTACCAAACTTGACTGATTTCTGTGAGAATTTTGGGTCCATGTGGGTTCCAATAGGTCTTCTGCAGTATTTGTGATGATTGAGATGCAGTTCAACAGATGATTCATCAAAAAAATGCCACTTTTCTAAATGATCAACTAGAATTCAGGTTATAATTTGTTGCTCTTACAACTGGAATAAAAAGTTGAAATTAAATGTAAATATTAGATAAAGACTGAAAGGCTGCCTTGAACTAAATGCACGTGAAAAAAGTTGTGTCAAGATCATGAGAAAACGAGAGAAAAATATTTGAATGCATGGTCTCTTAGGACTTCCATAATTAAATGACATTTTAATAGAAAAAAAAAAGAAACTAGAGGGAATTCATTGTTTACTTCAAAATTATAACAATAAAAATCTAATTATACATTTTCGATCCCTTTTTCTGCTTTCTATAACTAGGTTGTTCTGCTTTGATGCCAAATGTGAACAGGGTATGCAGACATCTGTTTTCAAGAGTTCTCAACATGTCTCACACTAGCAAACTTAAACCTCAAGCTAGGGCTGAGCGGTATGGCAAAAATGCAATCTCGATAATTATTTTCCATATTGAACGATAACGATATACATTTCGATATAAGTTGTAAATGCTTCCAGATTTAAATAGCCCATTTAATAGCATAACATATTTTTGGCTGATAAATTTTTGGTGGCTGAAAATTAGGTACATCTCTAATATTAACATACTTTTAGATTCCCATTGATGCACATTTCTGCTGTGTGATTGGCTCTTAGATCAATATAGAGTAAATTAAGTCCAGACCGTATCATTGTTTTTGACTTAAATTTGATCACGATTCGATATAACAGCCCAACCCCAAGCATCAAAGCTCCATTTAGATTTTCCAAGATATTTGGTAAATTAAATTAGTAATTTAGGCCATTGTTTATCAAAACACTAGCTGATAATAACTATAACTACTGTATGGTTGGTTAAAAGAAAACACATACATCATAATTAATGGTCCCTAAGACCACTCCTCTGATCTGGCAGTCCTCAAACCGGCGCCACGTTTTGAAAGACTTAACACTTTAACAAAGCTCAAGTGGCATGTAGCCATCTTAAAACCACCTGTTAGACTGGCTAAAGAGTGGGCACACGCTGCGGCACCACATTATAAAAGGCAGAGTGACGGAGCACAGGTCATGAGCCATTCTCAAACAGATGAAGAGAACTGGCATCCCAAAGCCCCCGCAAGAGTGTTCATTACTCCCATAATGAACAGATGGAGACCAGTCTCTGCCACACACACACGCACGCACACGCACACGCACACACACACACACACACACACACACACACACACACACACACACACACACACACACACACACACACACACACACACACACACACACAGTACAATAAAGCAGAGTCATGTGCACATTTTCAGAGAAAACCCATCCATCTGTTTATCCTGCCATTCATCCATGTATGTGCATGGTCCACCTTTGGAGCTCTCCTGCTGTTCTTGTGTGCATTACAGCCTAATGCCTGAGCTCAACAAGGGCTTATGTTCTGGCGACTCTGGAGGGGTGACTGGGCTTAACTGGGCTGAGAGCAAATGCCCTTGTATCGAGAGGAGGAACAGCCTGCATGGAGATTTTCCTCATGCGACTATGATCCGCGTTTATGAGAGTTGCTTAAAAGTGAGCAATACCGGCAACACCAGTAGATTACAGTACAAGCATGTTAAACTGCTGCGTATGTAAGAAAAATGCTTTTCCTACATAGAGTTTTTGTCTTGTTTCTAGTCTAAGCATCTCAAAATTCTTAAATCAAGAAGCATTTTCTAGACAAGCAAAAAAATATTGTCTGGTTTTCAGAAATAATACGTAAGAAGAATAATCTCATTTCAAAGCGAAAACAATAATATTTTTCTTACATCATTGGCAGATTATTTTGTCTGTTTTAAGAAAAAAATTTACAGAATTTTTACATATTTTTTCTGAAAACAAGACAATATTTTTACTTGTCTAGAACATGCTTCTTGATATAAAGGTACCATATACATTGGTTTAATAGGTTTAATTTTTCTAAGATATCCAAATAGTAGGGTCATAGCTTGGGTGAGTTTAAAAAAAATCTCCAGAAACTTTTTTATAAGTTCATTTATTACTCCATAAAATACCCATAGAATCAGTAGGTCCATGACTGACCATATATGGTTCGTGTCGTGAATATTAATGAGCTCCGCTCTGACGTGTCGCGCTTACAGACACAAACACAGAGCATGATGTACGCTGAACACAAACAAATATAAACCCAATCGGAGTAATGTTAACCTATTTTGTTCACCAGATCTGTTGTGGATAAAGGCTAATTTAGAATTAAACTAGACAAAAGAGAGTGATAGAGATTGCATTGCATGAACAGATGAAATTTGACATGATTTAGTGTTTGTTAAAACATACACATCAAATTTAGATAAATTAACAAAATATGTAACTAAACAAACTGTATGTCTCTTTGGAGTGGAGATTAATAAATGTGTATTCTGTAAACCTTGAGGCCAGTTTGAAACAGTTTGAAACTCATGCTGTCATTGCCCATTAACACACAAACAATTTAGCGCTTGTGTTTTTTAAAATAAAAGTCCCACATATATAGTAGGTGAAACGTACGCTAAAAATAACTAAGGGAGGAAAAATATCCCCGTTGTTTCACTAGAAAACATTTGATTTATCAAAACGCAGCCTGAGGCATTAATGATTTCAGAGCTTTTTTATGATCTCAGCGGTGCATATGAGTAGTGTTCTTTTGATGACGTCAGCTGCTCGTCAGGTTCAAATGAATGACCTAAAGTTGGCATTCATGCAAATGCGGAGGGCGTGGCCCATGAGTCTCGTCAGTTTGTTTTGTCCTCTCATCGGCCCGTTGTCCACCGGGGTTTTACACTTGTGAAGTTTACATGAAAGCGAGGAAACAGTGGTGTCTGAGGCTCACAGTATGCCCATTTCCATATACTAATCTTTTAATGTGTTACTATGCCTTGGTATACCCAGATTTTCATTATGGGGCACCTTTAAAAATATAGAGATATTTATACTAGAAAAAAGACAAAAATTTAAGTATGAAAAATGATTTTTTTTTTTTTTTGCAGTGTATTGATTTGGCACCTTTATGTATGTTTGTTTGAGATAGTGTTCATTAATTGTGAACCTGAACTGTGTCTAATGATAACACAATATCCATTCTAGCAATGCAATAACATACAAGCCAAATGACATATGCTTTTGTTAATGGTCCTTGCTTCATCATTCTGATGCTCTGAATTAAAATACTGTGACAGCCTTCAGCAATTCTTGCAGTACAGCAAATAAATCCACAGCAGGAAACAACAAAGCCAGTGTAGTCCAATTCACAAAATAAATCACAGCTGAGTCATAAATAAAAACAGTATAGTCTGCTTCCTGAACAAATTACTCTTATGAGTCATTTGCTATTTATTAGCTTATTTTTAATAAAACAAAAACACAATGTGCCCAGTGCTGTCAGATTCTCAACCGAATGACTCTTATTAAATGTATTAAACATGACCAGAATAGTCAGAATTTTGTACAAATAAATGCTGCTAGTGTCTATTTATTAAATGAAAATTATTTTGGATAACCATAATAATCCAATTCCCAAAACAAATGACTCTAATGTGACTCTTTTTAAAGCAAAAACAAAAAAAAAAAAAATTAAATAAAATAATAATAAATATATATAAAATAATATGTATATAATAATAATAATAATAATAATAATAATAATAATAATAATAATATATATATATATATATATATATATATATATATATATATATATATATATATATATATATATATATATATATATATATGCATATGTATATGATGATTTTTAACAGAGCAAGCAATTTTTTCACAGCATTTCCTATAATATTTTGTCTTTTGGAGAAAGTCTTATTTCTTTAATTAAAATCTTTTAATCTTTAATTAAAAGCAGTTTTTAGTTTTTAAAAAACATTTTTAAGTCGACATATGTAGTGTAAATGTGCAGCGTACAACCTTTTAAGATTACAGAGCTGGTTCCTCTTGTGCTTCCTATTATGCTTTCTCACTTTTAATTATAGTCAGTGTGTAGTTTTTATGTTTGGGTATAAAAACATATCCTATGTTAAAAAAGATCAAAAGGTCCACTCAAAAAGAGATATTTCGTTTTTTAAAATTAATTTTCAAGAACCACAATGAACATCTCGTTTGGACTACAAGCTTGTTTTACAAGATTTAATTATGTCACTATGCAGCCCAAATCCTGCCTATGAAAATGCGAACTGTTTGGGGGTGGGGAGGGGCAAAACAACAATAACGCTGCCACTCTGGTGTGTCCTGCTATATATGTGTGTGTAAAGGTTTATCAATGCCATAACCGTAGACATCAGCATGTATTTTACAAACATACATGCAGATATATGTATTTAAATGTCTTAAATCCAAAACAAATGTTTTTTATTGACAACAATCTCCATGGAAGAGACAGAACTTAAATAAAAAATAAAAACATAAAATATTAAAGCAGAAATAAAACATTAAGCTATTTGCCAATTATAACACATTTCATTTCTCATCAAACTTGGAACTAATTGAGCTGTTTGTGTTAGGCTGGGGAGAAAGATATCATAATAATGTCAATTATGTAAAAAATAATGCATTTTTTGAATCACAAAGCATGAGAAAATGCTCTAGTACACCCTTCAAACAGAATCAAGACTTTGTAAAATAGCATAATAGGACCCCATTAAATGTGGCTTTGTAGTAACTATGTAAATTATTCAATTTAACTAATAAATCATGACAATATCTAGTTTAAGATGCACATCATGTAGTATTTCTGTATGAAGCTGTATTTTTTTCCACAAAAAGGGGCCATTTAAAGAATTACATTTATGCTTTACAAAGTAAATTAAAAAAAGCTTATCTCATCAGCACAGCAAATGCAAAGTCACACACTACAAATACTTCAACCAGAAGCAGGATTACTTTCCATAATGTTTATGATCCTGCTGTGGTTCTGTTCTTGTTTCTGCTTTCAAGTTGTTTGCCTGCCAAAATGAGGCTCTGCAATACGTGAGAGGAAATCAGACATCAGAGGCGCTTATTTAATTGATTGTCTCTCTTCCAGTCTTAAACAGTCTTAACAACAGCCAATACTTCTGACAGTTCCCACTGCAAATCAGGCATTTCAACTTGGCAGGTGGGCAACCGACTTACAAAACTCACTGGTTGCTGGCTGAGATTTTGATGTTCAAGCTATCAGAAGATTTCCCTTAGCTTTAGGCTTCAAGAATAAAGTATTCCTCCAGTGACATACACTAGTTATTAATAAGCACTTTAAATAACAGACCAAATAACAAACATGATTTTACTCATTGCAAACAGAAAACATAAATTATGAAACTACAGCTGTGCCTAAAAATCGTTCAAGAAATTGATTTTGAGATTTTTGAAATGCATTGCTATTCGAATAGATTCTGAGCTTAGTTTTAACAGCAGATGGCGCTCTAGTATTGTTTTAACTAAACATTCAAACGCTCATGAGAAGAAATGCATGTACATTTGACTAAGATATTTAAGTTGACTTTTGTGCAAGAAAATTAATGTAAACAGCTCACTATAGACACTCTTGAAATGTAACTTTATTAATGATTATTTTAGGTTTTAATGGTAAGGAATTGTATGCAAGATTATGTACCATCTGAAATTAAAAACTAAGCTCAGAATCTATTCAAGAGAGAATAGCAATGGATTTTGAAAATCTCATAATCGATGCAGTCTAAATTTCTCTAATGATTTTCACCATAGCTTTATTTGAAACTGCTTAATTTACCTACTTTATTAACCGGTTGTTTGGAATACTTGATTCTGATTGGTCAGTCGCAACGTTCCATGGTATGTTATCCCGAGATAACAACCGCTAAATAACACTGGCTCATCCAGGAACCTCAAATCATTTTGACCGTCAGTGAATTTGTTCAAATACAAGTACATACATCAGGGGGTCTCAAACTCAAATTGGCGAGGGGCCACTTCAGTGACTGACAATTCATAGGAGTGCTGTTTTAACATTCAAGCACAAGAATAAAGTGGAAACCTAAAATTATTGATGGATCTTAGGACTACAGACATGAGGTTTATATTTCAAGCATTACCTGTCACCAGTGATAATGCAAATCAGCACGTTTATCGTGTCACACATCAGCCGCTGAAATATATCTGTGGTTGTTGTGTGTATGGCCAAGCGTTAGACACACACTCAGTCATTCTTCCACAGAGTATATACAGTCAAAACTCTAGCTTTCTGTTTCTTCTTGTACATATTGAAGGCGTAGTTTAAATTATAATAATAGGCATAATAATTATTATTCTGTCCAAACCAATTGTATTGTCCCAATAGCGCAACAACAGCAGAAAGCAGTTTGGGTAACTTAAAGTGACTTTACTGCCGATTGTTCTTAATATCTTTCTTTTTTTTTTTTTGTAAAACTACAACAAAGAGGGGAAAAGTATGTACATATTCACATTTACTTAAATTCAATTCAACTAGCAGTTCAAATTTACTAATGTACATAGTTTATGCAAATCTTAATAAGCATATAAGAAAAATCTACTAAATGAGACCATTTGAATCGAATGTTAGCAAAATGATCATATTTGTTACTCCTCCAGCATAACATGTAAGCCATGAAGTGTTTGTACAACAAAATCCGAAAAGTAGTGTAAAATAATCAAAGGACCCTTGAATATTCACAGAAATAGAGTTTTAGTAAAAACTGAGCACTTACGGACACATTTTTAAATCAGCCACAGAATTAAAAGCATGTGTGTTAGTCTCGACTGTACACTGAGAGAAAATGGAAGTAAAATTAATCTGAATGCAGTACCTTAAATGTTGACTAGATCGCGGGTCATAACCACAAGTGGCTAGACGCGACTGCACAACAAGGATAGTGGCTCAAAAATATGTTTTGGTGGGCTGAATCTCGTTGTATTTTTAGGTCAGTTGTGGGCTGGAGGGAGGATTCATATGTACCTGCTGGTCTGTCATGCCGCAGTTTTGGACAGTTTGACATAATCTTGTGAATGAATAATACCCAGGTCAGTTTATGCTTTAATCCAGGGGTGTCAAACTTAGTTCCTGCAGGGCCGCTGCCCTGCACAGTTTAGTTCCAACCCTGCTTCAATAAACTTACCTGCAGGCTTTAAACAAACCTGAAGGACTCAATTAGTTTGATCAGGTGTGTTTGATTAGGGTTGGAAATGTAGCTTTTAGCGGAAGTTTTACCAGGAAGTCCTATTGTCACATCACTCATCACAATCACTTCCAACCAATAGCCTCGAGACACAAGGAATACCTAATGCCACGTCACCCATCACAATTAGTTCCAACCAATAGCCAAGAGACACAAGGAATATATAAGCGGTCCATTCATTTCATTCATTTGGTTGCAGGTACTGACTCAGATGTTCACCCACCACCACCAGGTTGGCCCAGTCCAGGGGGGAAGGCTCCGCCCCAGCCTTCGTCCTCAGCAGTCATAGCTGGATCTAAAAGCTTCCAAATCAAGCTACGGACAGGGCCTCCGCCAAAGAAATCCTATGTTTGGTTAAATGATAATTTTGTCAAATAATACTAATCAATAAATGTAATTCAATATCATGATTATCTCCCTGCTCTTAATTGTCTAAATTGTGCAGAGCTGTGCCCCTCCTGTGCTTTATTCAGTTCGTTTCAGTCATACAAAGAAAATGAAACATCAACAAAGAAACAACAAAAACAACAACAACAATACAGTCCGGTACTGGCAGGTGCGTGTGTATATGTGCGTGTGTGTGCATGTAAAGGTAACTTGGTGGACAGGTCAGAGTACATACATGAGGGACAATGACAGTCAATAGATGAAGCAAGTATCATAGATATAAAACAGATAGAAAGAAACCAGTCAGTGGTAAGGAGTGACAACAATGCTAGTAATGTATGATAGTAATAATGACAGTAAAAAGAAAGGACAACAGTAATAATAACTGACAACAACAATAATAATAAATCACAAGTACTACACCAACTACCACTACTACAGAAAGTTACTAATGTTACAACTACTACTGCTGCTGCTACTACTACAGCCACAACCAACACTACTACTACAATGTCTACTACTACAGCTTTGTGCTTTTGACTGTTTGGTGACATCTTGTGACTGAATAATGTGCAGGTTAGTGTATACTCCATGATGGTTGTTTCCGCAGAATAAATCCGATAAGCCTGTTGGGCTTCATTCTGTGATAGCAACCTCTTAGATGTACTTTATGCCTAACTTAACCACAACATTATCCTATACATATACAGAAATCTACAGTGCATTCGTTACTTGCTATTTAAATAGGATTTCTAGTTTACATGTAATAATAAAAGCTTTAGAGAACACTGAACTGTTGATAGTTTTAACTAACGTGTTTTATTGCAAAGAACACTAACCTTCCTCTCCATGGCATAACCAGCTCTGGATTGATCTTTCGGATAAAATATTCCCCTCCAGGTCTGTGGCTTTTTTCCAAACAACCCATTGGGATGTTTTCTTTTGGCTCTTCCTTCACTGGTTCCTCTGGGGGGGGCCTCAGCACACCCAAGTAGCGAGGCAGTAAGTTGATGAAAACCTGCAGAGTTATATCACAGGAAGCATGTTCAATAAATTTATGGAAAAGCTGCCATTTACAGTAAATTTAGATCTCAGCAAGTCTCACCTTGCGCACCCATCCGGGCATGTGGTGTGTGCTGGGTGTCCTGTGGTGGAGGTTTAGGACAACCACGCTAAGGATGACGGAAAAAGTGACCAGGATCATGGTGAACATGACATAGTTAACAATAATAGGAATGGCAAGTGATGTTTCTGGAACTTTGTCAGCCAACAGTAACATGAAAACAGTGAGTGCAATGAGCACTGAGATGGACAGAGTCATCTTCTCACCTGAGGGAGAGAACAGAAAACATACAGTATGGGAATGTTGTATGGCATTAAACCTTCATACACGTAAACTTGCTAATAATCATACAGTCATCCTATAGGAATAAGTATTGACATTACACAGATGATGATTTGCTCTATTTTAATCTACATACAGTTGAAGACATCTTTTTTAGTCCTCCTGTGGAACTCTTTTAAATATTTCACAAGTCCTGTTTAACAGAGAGGGGTGACACGGTGGCGCAGTGGGTAGCACTGTCGCCTTACAGCAAGAAGGTCGCTGGTTCAAGCCCTGGCTGGGTCAGTTGGCATTTCTGTGTGGCATTTGCATGCTCTCCCTGTGCTCACATGGGTTTCCTCTGGGTGCTCCGGTTTCCCCCACAGTCCAAAGACATGCGCTATAGGTGAATTGAATAAACTAAATTGGCAGTAGTGTATGTGTGTGAATGCAAGAGTGTATGGGTGTTTCCCAGTGCTGGATTGTGGCTGGAAGGGCATCCGCTGCGTAAAACATTTGCTGGATAAGTTGGCGGTTCATTCCGCTGTGGCGACCCCAGATTAATAAAGGGACTAAGCCGAAAACAAAATGAATGAATGAATGATTAACAGAGAGAAGGTCAACATTTTTTTAACAAAATAGTTAACTAATTTCATTCATTTAAGAGGAGGGCTAATAATTTTGTCTTCAACTGTATATTCATAATAGAAGCTATGAAAGCCACTGCATAATTATTATATTTTATATTATAACAAATTATAATTATATTTGAAAGTAATAATTACATTTGAGACTTTCATGTAAAAACTACCTTCTGTGCAATTCATATGTTTAGCAAAAAAAATTGTATTGGCACGTTGATCATGATGTCTAAAAATATATAGAAATTGAATGAGTTTGTCAGTAACAGGTATATAGTATATACAGTACAGCAATAGCAAAGAATTAAAATGTGTTTCCTGCTTGCTGGACCAAAACATACAAACGAACCATGACTTTAAAACCGACATACCAAAGCATCATTCTTTGAGTAATGGAAAATTCATATTATTTAATGTACATTACACTGATCTTGTAATTAAAGATGTCCACCTGCACCAGGCGGCAGGTAGAAGACAAAAATGGCCAGCACACTGGTGAGGATGCAGGGCACGATGATGTTAATGACGTAGAAGAGAGGCTTTCTCTCAATGATCAGGTAGAAGGTGATGTCCTCATACAAGTCATCCTGGACGTTCTTTCTGCTGGGCTTGTGACAAATCTGCCACTCGCCGTTCTCTTAGGGAAGAGAGAGGACTAATGAGAGGAAGAGAGACAGAAGGAAAGAGACGGTGTGCCATGTGCCAAGTTGCTAGAATACTTGGCAACAGTACAGGAAAATTGCTTGAAGGATCATTTTCATTTCAATATGTGAGAATTCTTCATTAAGATATCTAAAAACCACTTGAACAGTGTTATATGTATTTGCTGATTTATGCACTTGCATTGTCTTAAATGTTTAGAAAAATGTTCAAATCCAGAGAAATAAGCTATTTTAACTAGTCGCCATACTAATGATATCATACAGCCTCAATGCCTTTATTTAGCCTTTATTTTAACAAAACAACAGAATAATAGGGTATATGCCAAGCTAGTGTTTTTCCCTTACTGACAAACTTCCAGTGACCTGTTATTGTGAGCTTTTTTTCCATTTTTATACGGTTCCTTTTACAGCATCGATGTTGTAATGTAATTCAAATACAATCAGTTAAACAGACTTTGGCATTCATTTAGTTGCTCAAGCGTAAAACGAGACAAAAAGCTGTTTGCTCGCACGCACCCGTCAGAAACGGCAGGCTAGCGCAGAAGGTCCATTGAATATACTGGAGTAAAATAAATGCTCATATTATAAAGACATGGCGGGGAAAAATGTAATTTAATGCAGTACTTCTTGTACAATCTGAGACCCACTTTATATCGGATATCACTCAGGCAGTGGAGATCGCTGAGATTAACCCAGGTTACTGGCAAATTAAAATGGAGTTTAACCCATGTTACCGGCAAATTAAAAGTCCTATTAGCATGCTTCGGCATATACCCTATAACCACAGATTACAACTAACAAATTTCTTAACTTCACAGCATCATCAAAGCACATAATGAAGATAAAAAAAGACAAATAAACATACAAAAAGTAACAATAATAATAATAATAAAAGAACACAAATTAACCAAAATTTATTGTGATCTAAGGATTTGCGAAAAGGTACCTGAAATCCTGGGACCCACATATTCAAGGAAAGGAGTCTAGATCTGATAAAAGTATAATTTTTCCCCTTGAACAGTAGGTAATATATTCCAATGACATAAGATCAAATATTACTTTATGCCATTCTGATACTGTCCGTGGTTTATCAGATATTCTTTTAAGAAATACACTCTTCCGGGCAGCATAGGTAAGAAAGTTAAACAACTCCTCAAATTATTATCAGCAAGCCCTAACAAAAACTTAAGAGAGTCAAAGTCACATTTTGTATTAAATATATGGCTTAATCTACTACAAATCTGAACCCAAAAGCCTTTAATATATATATACAATTCCAAATACAATGCATAAAATCCCCTTCTTCAACTTTGCACTTAAAACAGAATGGAGAATAATTTGAATTAAGTGATGGGGTAATTTGGA
Source organism: Danio aesculapii (assembly GCF_903798145.1). Classification (NCBI taxonomy): domain Eukaryota; kingdom Metazoa; phylum Chordata; class Actinopteri; order Cypriniformes; family Danionidae; genus Danio; species Danio aesculapii. Next base: position 20,882,819 of record NC_079441.1, on the reverse strand, counting down.
GATGATTTAAAAGTTTGAACCGTTGTTCTTTAGTTCTACAGACTGATACAGACAGATACAGACTGATATATTGCCAGCATACTGCCACATGTGTGTCCAAGTGTCTGCATTGATTGAACATCCCAGATCTTTCTGCCAAACATCTAGGGTTGCCACATTATTAACTTTTGCTCTTAGCAACACCAGTTTGGTTTCGCAGAAGACAGGGTCACACTTTTATTAGACAGCACATATCAGCATTATAACAGAAACCTAAAATGTATTTAGTATGGTAAAACAGTGCTGCTTTTTCCCTACATGATCATGACTGAAAAAACCCAAAAGCGATTGGGACATAATAAAAATTCTGTTTCTTTCATGCCGGATTGCACTTGTCTCTTATCAACAATTGCTACAGCGCTCTTGTTTAATTTTCAGTTTTACTCTGCTTCATACTACCATGATACTGAGTTTAAATTTTTTTAGATCAACCATGTTTTGTAGTATGTATTAAAGACCACAACTCCCATGATTCCACACCAAAATACGCCATTGTTTGTTGTAAATATGTGCCCTCTAGTGGCTAAAATGACAAAATGTGCCTTTAATACATGTGAAAAGTACACCATCTTTCTTGTTTCATATTAGTTTCCGGAGCTGGAAACTAAGTTAACACTTTTAAGAAGAAGGACACTTACCAGTGAAAGCATTCTCATCGATCACTATTTCATGGAGCTCATTGCCGTCTTCATCTAGACCATATTGAAGGTCTACCTCTGAGGAATCATACGTGTAGGAACGAAACACCATTGAGCAATTCTGCCAGTCAAATGGAAAGTACGCCACCTATAGGGTTGGAAACACAGCTTGGAACTACAGTAAAAGTGATACAGTTAAAGGATCACCCCAAAATGAAGATTCTCTCATTTTTTATCCACACTCAAGTGGTTCTAAACTTTTATGAATTTCTTTAATAATTTGATCACAAAATAAGATATACTGAAAAAATGTTGGGAAAAAAACAGCCATCAACATCCATGGTAGGAACAAAACGTAATATGGAAGTCAATGGCTGCTTTATTCTGACGTTCTACAATATATCTTCATTTGTGTTCAACAGAAGAAAATAATTCAAACAGTTTTTAATGATATTATACATATTTTTGGGTGAACTATTCCTTGAAATTGATTAGTGAGTACAACACCATAATAACACTGTAAAATGGGCTTTATGTATTGTTATTAGCGACACCAGTGGCTGTGAAGTGAACTGCTGCCAGAAACTTATCGCTCATGCACATGTAACACAAGAAAATGAGATTCTATGGGATTTCTTTTTTGTTTTTGATTAGAAATTAAAAAGTCGTTTAAATAAGAGAAGGAAATACACTTGCACAAAAAAATTGACATTTAGATGAATTAGGCAAATATGTGCTGCACACTTTTCTATCAACAACAGCATAATCAAAGATTTGGTGGACCAGAAACGGCAATTGAAAAGCATGTGATCATACTGATTTAGATGATTTTGCATAAGCTCTGCAATTCCCCAGAATAGAGATATATATGAATAGATCTGGGTATGGAAAGCTATAGTCTGAATCTTTTTTTATTTGCATGACACATTGACATAACAGAAGAGAGGTTCTCATGAGCATTACAAACTATTTACACATCGGCAATACAACAATGATTAATTGATGAAATAAATGCTGAAAATAAACACATACATTTAGCAGAGTGATTCATGTTAAATATTCAAGGATATATGAAGGTTAAATTCTTACTTGGTTAAATTCAAATTATGCATAAAAATGAGCAAAAACCTCATGTTTATTTAGTGCATTTAGAGAAAGTTTAGAAAATATTGTACATGTACCTCTATGGAGCAGGAGCTGCGGTAGATGGCTGGGGGTAACCAGGAGACGGTTCCATCACTCCTCACAAGCACATTCACATACAGCGCAACGTCAAACTGACCATCATTACTATTAAACAGATAGAGAATATCTGTGTCACATCCTAAATTTATTATGTCCTTTGCAGCTTTTATAACAGCTATTTTATAGTATAAAGAGATCAGATTTTCAATTTAACCTATAATTTTGTCTTCAGAAGAATATTAAAGAAGATTTTAGCTGGAACTGTTGTGCTTCATTTAAAAAATCTTTTTTTTTTCTGTTGAACACAAAACAAGATATTCTGAAGAATGTTAAGGGGAAAACCACCCACTCACATCCATAGTAGGGAAAAAAACCTATGTATGACAGTGGCTACTTTGTCTAATATTCTTCAGTATATCTTCCTTTGTGTTCAACAAAAGAAAGAAATGTAAAAAAAAAAAACAAAAAAAAAAAACTTTTAGAACAAGTGGAGGGTGGATAAATGAAATTTCACGTTCATTTATGAACTATCCCTTTAAGTATGAAAGTGTAGAAATTACTTGGTTATAAATGCTGCTGATCGTGCACTACCTAAACACAATCTTTTAAATGTGTGTCAGTGTGCCATACTATAAGAGGATGTTCTCACTTGTTGATTAGGTAGATGTCTGGACGCCACACTTTTACAGGAGGAATTCGCACAACATCAATTTTCTCATAATCTTCAGGGTTCCAAGACAATCTGTAGTCAGTCCATTCCTTCAAAAAACATTGAGAGAGAGAGAGAGAGAGAGAGAGAGAGAGAGAGAGAGAGAGAGAGAGAGATTTCCGTAGATTTTTACAGTTTTGTATATTGAATTAATTCTGAAATGTATTATTAACTGAATCAAGACTTTTTACACATAAATCATAAGTTCTCTACAACATTGGTCATTTCCAATAGTAAGGTTTGTGGAAATTTGTTTGTTTATTTACTTGCGCTTACAGTATTTACTTGCTGAATCATTCATTCATTCATTCTAAATATATATATAACAAATACCTGACTGGGTGGACTGGATTTAGGTTTGTCCATCAACCAACCAATCAATTTTATTGGCCAAATGCAAGTACTAATTTCAGGGTTGCCACTCTGAGCCAAACATCAAATTCTCTGACTTCCCCCTGACTTTCACTGACAAAAAAAAAATGCTGCATTTCCATAACCTATAACGAATTAAGCAAAAGGCCTCTGTTGTGCTTTTTTAATATAATTTAAATAAAAAAACATGGTATTAAAAATTTTTAATGTGATAAATGCAAACTAAAATTTAAAAAGGCAAACAAAAACCCTGATGCTGCCATACTTGGGCAAAAAAAAAAAAAAATTAAAATCCTTTCAATGTCAGGAATAGATCCATGATATTTCAGAAATTTCATGACCAGTGGGAACCCTGTGATTTACTTTAAACAAACTCATACTGACCCCAAACTTTTGAATGATGTAAAACATTTGATCCATTTTCCAAATGGGGATATCCTTGTTCTTTATCCATTTTATTTTGATCAGCTGGCCAAAAAAATGACCCCCAAACCTTATCCAATTAGCTAAATAATTTTTTTTCCACTCAAACACATACACAATAATTCCACTAAACATCGTGAGCACAAGTATTTGAGGAAAGCACATAACAAACAAAAACTCCAGGAAAAAAAGCAGAAATGACTCACAGTTTTAAAAAGAGACGAGTCAATTTAAACAGAAAATAAACAGCCCTTAGGAGGATCTGCTTCTCACCATATTCATGAACACGTTTGTTGTCATCTCTCCATTCTTCTGGTTCTGTGAGAGAGAAGAGAGGAGAGATTAGTGCTGCGCTAACGCATGTCATGCCATCACACTCAGTCCTTCCATATGAAAGCTAATGTTCCATGCATGGCTTGATCTCTCAGAGGACTGAGTGCTAATGTTTCTCTAATGTTAGGGAAATGTTGCTGAAGCGTTGACTGCTTGGTCCAGTGGGTACGACAGAGGCAGCTGGACCGCTGATCTCCAACAGCCTGCTGTGAAAGTCACTGAACACAAACTGTGTGAGTGATGAAATGCTTTGGAAACAAAAGAACGAAGCAGTGGTGGATCAGTAAGTAATTCCACATAGGAAAGTGTGTGTGAATGCGTTTATGTGACAGTGTTACGTGCATCATACCAAGCTGATGAGCTGGACTAAAGTCATTCCCACTCGCACCATCACTCGCTCATTCCAAGTACGTGCCGGACGCACTTTCAGGTTATAATCCTGAAACAAATCCTCCAGTAGCCTCCGCTCAGCCTCGGATGCCTCTGAAAACACACAAACACACACATGTACACACACTTGTTTTATTCATTAACTCCTTCCCACTCCTTGTTCCATAACAAATAGTTAACCCCAAGATGAAAATGACACCATAATTTATGTATCAAGCCATTACATTATTGTTGTATATGACTTTCTTCTACACAGAGTTGTTTTTTCATTTTATACTGGGTCATCCATGCTGCTGAGTTTAAAATGTTACCTTTGGTCTTTAACTCTCTTCCACTTCCATTTACCTCTGTGAATTACTGACATTGCACCAGCTTATCAGATCCCTTCCAATCAGGATCTGCTGTTCATCCCCAAATCAAGACTTAAATGTAGGGAAGATTGAGCTTTCTGCATTGCGGTCCCAAAGCTTTGGAACGCCTTACCATCGTCAATAAGACAAGCACCTTCAAAAGTTCAAAAGACCCACCACCCACTGACAAAGTCCAGGAATTGGTCTCTACATGAGCTCGTTTGTCCCATTTTTGACTACTATGCCATCATAAATTGTGAAAATAATTGATAGGAGAACGTTTTAAGACAAATTAAATGTATAATTATTTTAATGGTCAAATTCTGACTAAGGAAAACTGAATGAGCTGTCCAGTTTGTTATTTGCCTATTGTCTAATTTAATTTTTTGATTGATGATAAATTGATGATAATAAATGTTCATATTTCTTTATAAATTTGTTTTTAAATGCTAATCTCATTACATTATTTACAAAACTGTAACATAGTTAGTATAGAGTCCCCATTAATACACAGGGATGTGGCACCCATCAAACTAAAAAAGGCTAGAGAGAATAAAACTACACCATGGTATAATAGTCATACCCGCGCTCTCAAAACAGCAACCCGTGCCCTGGAACGTAAATGGAAAAAAACTAATTTAGAAATCTTTAGAATTGCGTACAAAGACAGTATGTCCAGCTATAGGAGGGCTTTAAAATCTGCCAGGGCTGAGCACCTCCGCAAACTGATAGAAAATAATCATAACAATCCTAGATTCTTATTTAACACCTTCTATCTTCTCTTAAACTCAGACAAAACAGAATTATTACTTATTGGGCCTAAATCCTGTACACAGCAGATCTCACAACTCGACCTACAATTAGAGGGATACAAAGTTAGCGTTAGCGCTACTATAAAAGATCTGGGTGTCATATTAGACAGCAATTTAACTTTTAAAAATCATATATCCCATGTCACAAAAACTGCTTTCTTTCATCTGAGAAATATCGCTAAGTTACGAAGTATGCTATCCATCTCAGATGCAGAAAAGCTAGTCCATGCTTTTATGACTTCTAGGCTGGACTACTGTAATGCTCTGTTTGCTGGCTGCCCAGCATCCTCTATTAACAAACTTCAATTAGTACAAAATGCAGCTGCCAGAGTCCTTACCAGGTCTAGAAAATTTGATCACATCACCCCAATTTTATCCTCCTTACACTGGCTGCCTGTTAAGTTTCGTTTTGAATTTAAAATATTGCTTCTTACATATAAAGCTTTAATTAATTTAGCTCCTGTTTATCTAACCAACCTTCTGTCTCGCTACAATCCAACTCGTTTTTTAAGGTCTCAAAACTCAGGGCTTCTGGTAGTACCTAGAATAGCAAAGTCGAGTAAAGGAGGTCGAGCCTTCTCATTTATAGCTCCTAAACTCTGGAATAGCCTTCCTGATAACGTCCGAGGCTCAGACACACTCTCCCAATTCAAAACTAGATTAAAGACCTATCTGTTTAGTAAAGCATACACTTAGTGCACCACTTAGGGGGCTTCCACACAGGTTATGCATCTTGTTGATATACACTGTGAACATCAGCTACGCTAATTATTTTCTTTATTCTCCATTTCCACCTGGGGATACTCTTCCCGAGGCCCTCAGACTATGCAGAGTCACTGATTCGATCCAAGACCAACGACGAGATGATCCCAAGGTTTCCATATCCTGGACCAGGTCGAATCCTGAGCAGCTACTGTGGTGGTCATGGAGGAGTGGAGAACATGACACTGATTTCTGTGACGCTCCAGAGACAGACGAGTCTTCGCTGAGGCCAGCTTCCAGCCTCCGCCGCTGAGACTACAGTTCTGCACAAGACGTTTGGCCAGCAGAGAAATTAAAATAGTCGTGCCCAACTGAGCCTGGTTTCTCTCAAGGTTTTTTTTTCTTCACTTCCGCCATTAGTGAAGGTTTTTTTCCCTCTCCGCTGTCGCCACTAGCTTGCATGGTTCGGGATCTGTAGAGCTGCGCATCGTTGGATTTGCCCATCAATATTTGGACTCTCAGTAGTGATTATTAAACCACACTGAACTGAGCTCAACTGAACTGAACTTAAACACTACAAACTGAACTACACTGTTCCTATTTACTGTGACCTTTTATGTGAAGCTGCTTTGACACAATCTACATTGTATAAGCGCTATACAAATAAAGGTGAATTGAATTGAATGTTAGGACCCACACAGGCTGGAACCTAGCTTTCTCATGTGGTCTCCCATCCAGGTACTGACCGGGCGCAGCCCTGTTTAGTTTCAGTGGGCGACCATATGACAGTTGCAGAAAACTAGCTGCCGGCAAATCAGATGGCAAACAAGAAAACTAGTTGGCTTGGCATTACTGTATAAGAGTAACAGCATATTTCTCTTATAAAGCTGCATACATGTGTCTTACAACATGTTGTGTACCTCAGTCACACATAACATACATTCCGCTGCTGAAGGAAGTCAGTGATTAGAGTTTATTATAAAAAAATAGAAATATTTTTGTTACAAAAACACCAATCAATCCACTTCATAAGACATGCGTTAATGCCCTAGAAGTGTATCTCTCTAGTTTGATGATGGACCTGTGCACTTTTGCAAACAAAATAAAATAAAAGCCACTATCCAACACCATTACCATTGCATGGAAGAGACAAGATAAAAAAAAACTACTCCGACTATGTTTGTCTGACAGAAAAGAATGGTTTGATGGTGAGAAAATTATGTGGTAATTTTCCTTTTTGGGTGAACTATTCCTGTAAGGCAAGATATTCCAGATGGAAATAAATGAGAGATTAAAGCATTCTCTAATTGTTATCACCATACTTCCACTGTTAATTGATTACATTAAGAATTGCAAATGTTTTTTTGTAATAAACGTTATACCTAAATGTAATGTCTAAACATGCCATTAGAGCTTCATTTCTGGCTCAAATTTCTGGCCCATTCAAATGTCCTGTTTCAATCTTGACATATTAGAGTCAAATATATTTGATCATTTATGAACATATCTCATTATAAAATACTTCAGAATACAGATATGAATAAAACTAAAGTTTGATGTATGCAAGTGCTGATGAAATGGAGATTCATGGCTCAGTGCAGGAGAAGAAAAAAATAGAGAATTTTGGCATTTTAAATAACCATTTTTTATTTAAATAATTTTCATAAAACAGCCTTTTAAAGTTGCATTGCAATTTAAATCTACAGACAGAAATTTATCAAGGGTGCATAAAGTTGTCTTTACAGTATACTACACTTAAAAAAAACTCTTTGTGAAAAACAAAAAAACCCAAAATAAAAGCAAAATGCATTCATAAATTTCAGCCCTGTTTTTTTTTCTACTCGCAGTCCTAAAAAGAGTTTTCTAAGAATGGCTGACCCAGCTCAACATGTGGAGGTGTCACCAGCCTCAGCACTGCTTTCTTTGTCTCCTTATTACAAGGTCAAATATGCTGCAGCATTCTATACATTGTATAGATTGTGTGTCAGAGGGATGCAGTCCTTCACAGTACATGAAAGCACATAACTGACACACAATGGTGACACACACACCTGTTACAATTCGCAATGACATCTATTCACATAAACCTGACCTTATACTTTGATGCAAAAATGAACAGCAATGATTTTTAATATTGTATTATATGACATTTTGATATGCACATCAAATTAATGTCACAGATGTGATTTTATGCACAAAGTATTTGCTCTCATTATGATTATTATTAAAAACGTCTTGCTGGCAAATGTATAAGCATTCTTGAAAGAGAGTGGCAAAATAACACCATTTAATAACAGTACAATATATTATTTTGTTTAATAATATTTAATTCATTTAATTAGTATTTTGAGCTTCGATGTGGTCAGTAACAGAGTGATGTTTTAGTATATAAACTTTTGCTACACTTAAATAAATAAATAAATAAATAAATAAATAAGAAAAACTCTAATTATAAAAAATCTGTAAAGTTTATTACATCATTGTTTTGACAATTAAAAGATTAAATACACAAAACATATTTAAATAATACAAACACAAGATTGTTAAGATTTATTAATATATTACTCTAAAAAATGCTGTGTCACTTTATTTTGATAGTCTGTTTCTTGAATTTAAGTTACATTGCATCTACATGCCAACTAATTCTCATTAGATTATAAGTAGACTTTTAGGTTGGGGTTAGGGTTAGTGTAAGTTAACATGTACTTGCAAAGTTTCTTATAGTCAGTTAAATGTCTGTTGACGGAGCAGTATCAACAGATATTAAGCAGACAGTCTACTAATACTCAAATGAACAATCAAAATAAAGTGCTACCAAATGCTGTATAGTTGTAACCCAATATTGGGTTCAAATGTAATTTAATTTAATTGAATAAATTAAATCCACTGTTGGGTTTGTCCATATTAGACCAAATGTTGGGTTATACCAACCCAGCATTTCTTTTCGAATGTAAGATATATCAATATGCTAATTGTTGTGTACAATAAGAATTATGATCAAAAGTTTGGGCTCATTAAATTATCTTAAATAAAATAAATACTTTCATTCAGCAACAAAGCATTACATTTATCAATACTCACAAAGAGGTTTATGTTACTTGTCCAAACTAAAATAAGCTGAATCAACACAATTATTGAGTATTTTAACAATTTAACTGTTTTATGTTCAATCCACTTAAATTTGTACAAACAATAATGTTAACTCAATCGAGTTGGGTTGGGACGACATGAAGCAATTGTGTGGAACCCAGCAGTAAAGATTTTGTATTTGAAACTAACGCTGTTATTTTCTTTAAAACAGTTCTTAAAATGCATCCCAATTTCCACAAATACATTAACCAGCAAACTTTCAACATTTGAGATATTACTGTCCTTTAAAGTATATTACATTTAGAAATTAACCCGTGTGTTGTTCAAATTGACTACCCTTTCATTATGTTCGTGTCTGTTTTGCCCCATTGACCACCAAAAATAAAGACTAAAAAATTATTTGCTGTCGTAGCTTTGCAATGAAAAAATGTTGTTATAATAAAAGTCAATGAGGCAAAAACAGCTATGAACATAAGAAATGTTAGTAAATTTGAGTGTATTGTTGAGTTTTTTAAATTTTCAAAGTATTGTCTCAAAATAAGATTTGTCGCTAAAATTCATTCCATTTTCTGAAACAGAGAAAGTTGTGGCCAAACTAAGACTCAAAATCACACCAGAGTGGATGAAGTCAGCCCAAACAGCACACAAGGGTTAAAATGGCCAAAAATCAAACTGACCTCATGATTGAACACCAGTAGACATATGAAAAACTACTAAATGAACTGATCTCCATTACCTGTGAGAGCCAGAAGCCAGCAGCAGCACAAAACCCAAAGCACAGTCTTCATTTTAAGCACAATCGGTACATCCACAGTTTGGTCCCCTCACCGACTCTAGCACCAGCTGTCAGCACTGGCACCATCAACAAACACAATTTAACATACACTAACTGACTGGCACATCCCACAGTCTCTGATCTCTCTCATACAGCACAACAGACAGGCCAATGTGATTCTGTTAACGTTTCGCACCGCGCTGAACCCTTACTACCAAACCCTGACACAGTCACTTCATCACTTTCCTCCTCCCTACAATCTGACTGCTGAAACACAGGCCCGTGATTGGTTATGAAGCCAAGGAATTATGGCAGGGAGAGAGGAATGCATTTGGACTGTATGGCATCTCTGGCAGGCACCTGTTGATGTTGCGTGTGTGGGCCAATAGGGTATTTTTGTGGGAGAACAAAGGGAAGAGGTGGTCCTTTCCGGAGGGTGAGAGGACAGGAGAGAACACACACACACACATACACACACACACACAAACACTGCTTGCATACTTTTGTGGGGACTTCCCTTTCACACTTGTTCTCAATATAGCCCTATTTTAACTATGCATTAACCTTAAAATGGTAATTAATTTTTAGATTTTAATTATATAATTCTGAATTGCAGCATTTGCAACTAAATTGGGATTTATCCAACAGCAATGCCAGCAATTTACACTCAAAAATACACTCACACGCACACACAAAGTGATCAACATAAAGGCATGAGGTTTTTAACCTCTCAACATACCCGTCTCTCTGCCTCCATTCAATCTGTTCTGTCTGTCTTGTGGTAAATGTGTTTACTGTGGCTCCAAAGCAACAGCAGATATACACTACCTGACAAAGTCTTGTTGTCGATCCCAGATGTAAGAGCAACAAATAATAACCTGGCTTCTAGTTGATCATTTGGAAAAGTGGCAGAAGGCAGATTTTTCTGATGAATCATCTGTTGAACTGCATCTCAATCATCACAAATACTGCAGAAGACCTATTGGAACCCACATGGACCCAAGATTCTCATAGAAATCTGTCAAGTTTGGTGAAGGAAAAATCATGGTTTGGGGTTACATTCAGTAAAGGGGCGTACGAGAGATCTGCAGAGTGGATGGCAACATCAACAGCCTGAGTTATCAGGTCATTTGTGCTGCCCATTCCATTACAAACCACAGGAGAAGGCAAATTCTTCAGCAGGATAGCGCTCCTTCACATACTTCAGCCTCCACATCAAAGTTTCTGAAAGCAAAGAAGGTCAAGTTGCTCCAGGATTGGCCAGTCCAGTCACCAGACATGAACCTTATTGAGCATGTTTGGGGTACGATGAAGGAGGAGGCATTGAAGATGAATTCAAAGAATCTTGATGAAGTCTGGGGGTCCTGCAACATTATTTCTGTTAAGTGACAAGACTTTTGTCTCAGCAAAGTCAGTCCTTACTGTCCTAATGAAATAATTAAAAATCAAGGCATGATCATATTTTATTTTGGTAAAATAAGTATATTCTAGAGGCCTTTGCCTTTTATTAAAGCCACTTCTGATACCAAATGATCAACTAAAATCAGACTCCGTTTGTAAACTCCTGTTTTGTAAGACTCTTTGCAAAAACCTCATTGCAAAAATTATCTTTGGAAACGTAAACTGATATTTCCTACCGACATACCACACCAAAAATAGAAATAACAAACTTGAAACCATATTTTGTTGGTTATAATAAGTTTTTTGCACAGTACTGTATATACAATACATACAATATAAACTGTATTTACTCTTAAATATATAGCAGTTAAAGCAAGGGGTGACCAAATACTTGCACATAATAACTCATTGTTAATTCATGTTGACTAATGCACATCCAAATGTGACCTTTTTGTAAACAGCTATAAGTGAATTGTATAGTAAACTTACTTTTCACTGCTTAAAAGCTTCACGTTGTAAGTTACCTTTCTAGTAACGATTGTAATTTTTGAAAAAACAAACAAAACAATCATCACAATAACTGCGGTTTATTGATTTAGACTCCAGTCAACAGGCTTTAGACGTCTGTAAGCTAAGATGCTGACCGAAAGCAGGATTGGGCTGTAAATAAGAGTCAGACAAGTGCAATACAATGCCCTCTGGTCAATATCCCACTCAAAGCTCCAAAGAGTTGGCTGGCAGAGTGACATCTGGCTAGCAGTTGTTTTCTCTCATCTTGTTCGTAGTGTAATTTATACATGATTAGCCTTAATGTGGGTCGATCGACATTAAGGTTTTTAAAGGTAAATTTGTACAACTGCTCAGCCCAGGAGAACATAACCTATTATGCTTTTTACACTAATCACAAAGTCTACAAGAGATGCCATCACACAGATCTAATAGACAGATACATACGGTTCAAGTCAAACATATTAGCCCTCCTGTAAAATTATTATTCTTTTAAAAATATTTCTGTGCCGTTTAATATATTTTGTCAACATTTTAAACATACTATTTTTAATAACTTATTTCTAATGAAACAATTGTCTTTGCCATAATGGCAGCATATACAGTAGTATTTTTCTAGTTATTTTGCAAGATGCTAGTACTGAGCTAAAATGCTATTTAAAGTGTGTAACTAGGTTAATTAGGTTAACTAGGCAAGTTTGGTAATTGGGCAAGCCATTGGACAACAGTAGTTTGTACTGTAGATAATTAAAACTCCTTACACATATGCATTGCATTCAATTACTGCACATGTATACTGTTACATGACAGTTTTGCACATTATTCATTCTGTTAAATGTTGTTAATAACAGTTTATAACATTTACACATTTATTTATATAAAAAACCTTTTGTATTACTATTTATTTAATAGTTTATACCTATGTTTACATTATTTGCATGCCTATTTTGTTAAGTATATTTTAATATACATTAAACCTTAAAACTTGGTATTCAATGTGGACATCAAAGTAAGAATTTCAAGTAAGTAAGAACTTGTGTGCTTTTGACATAATCTTGCATTTATTGACATCAGATTCAAAAGCGAACTTTAGTGATCATGCAGAGTGGCATTGGTGTTGATTATTTTAGTATTAGTGTAACCAAGGCAATTCTCCACCCTGCCTTTGTCATTCTAGTCATTTGAAGCTCACTGTATCAACATGCAGCAAATATACAGTAAGCACATTGTGAAGGAGAATCAGGCGGATATTTTATTTCTTTTATGTAATCATGTTATAGGTCAAGTTGTTTTCATTAAAGAAACAGTGTTTGGAAAAAGTACACAAAATAATTTTTTTTTTACGAGGAACAACCACAAAGCATTTATGAGCACACATCACTCTGGGTAAACAACTACTATATTATGCATACATATATTTTATGTATATATATATATATATATATAAAAAACTTTTTTATTACTATCAATTTCATAGTTTATACCTATGCTTACATTATTTGCATGCCTATTTTGTTAAATAAGTATTATATATTTTCAATATACATTAAACTTTAAAACTTGGCATTCAATGTGGACAGCAAGTAATGTTTTCATTGTACAGGGAACCTGTTCCTTACTGTGCATATGGCAATAAACACTTGAATCCTTTCTTCAGAAGAAATAATATCATAGGAAATACTGTGAAAATGTCCTTGTTCCATTGAACATAACTTTTGGGAAATATTTTTTTTAAATAATAAAAACGTCACAGGCAAGCTAATAATTTAGCATTCACTGTATGTTATTTCTTCACCAGGGGTTTATATTTACAAAAACAACCAACATTTTGCAAATCTTTGTGTGTTTCTTGTATTTGTCAGCTGCTTCAAAAGAGAACTTTAGTGATCATGCAGAGTGGCATTGGTGTTGAATTATTGGTGTTGATTATTTTAGTATTAGTGTAACCAAGGTAATTCTCCACCCTGCCTTTGTTATTCTAGTCATTTGGGGCTCACTGTATTAACATGCAGCAAACATAAGCACATCGTGAAGGAGAATCATAGGTGGATATTTTATTTCTTTAATGTTTTCATGTTAAAGGTCAAGTTGTTTTTGTTAAACAGTGTTTAAAATGGAGATTTCATAAACACCTTATTTACTGTTTATTCATCACAAAGTACATAAAATAAAAATAAAAAATTATGAGGAACAAACATTAAAGCATTTAAGAGCACACATCACTCCGGGTAAACAACTCATATATTATGCATAAATAAATTTTGCACTTTAGTTCAAAACAAAATTCTTGCATTTTTATATTAGGTTTCTTCTGCTTACCAGATGTAGGCTGCATTTATTCAATAAAAAATACCAAAGTTAAACATTTTTTACAAATGTCATTTTTCTAGTGATGGTAAAGCAATTTTTGTCATATCAACCCAGATAAATGAATTTAGAAAATGTGAATGTGCAAGATTTGTTTTGATGAGATAAAAACAATGTACGATATACAGTATTAACATAATTTTAGCAAACAACATTAGCGAGCAAATTACCATGCCATACCATATCTTCAGGTCAACCTTCATTATTTGTATTGAAAAATAAATTAAAACTCAACCACTTATTGTGAAAGTCACTGGTGGACTGCTAAATAGACTTTCAAAGCAAAAACTGTTGAGTAGTAAAAATTGCCAGTGCAATTGTAGGTACAGCACAAACACAACTACATGAAATGTATTTAATGAGAATTAAACAGACAGCACATGTCATTATTGAAGATAATCTTCCCATCCCTTTTATATAAAGAATTTCAGCTCTTGCCATCAAAAAGACGTTTAGGCAACAGCAAGTAAAGAAAAATGTTTATCAAATGTCCTTTGTGCCACCTGTCATTAGAATTTGAAACACTGGGTTTTAAGTATACGGTTAAATGAGTTTTTAATGTGATTTATGTGATGACATTGAATGTATTTGTGTAGCCTGTTTTTCTGTGATATGTGTAATGCGAATGCTGATGTGGTTGTGTGGTTAAGCCAAAGATACCTTTCCACTTGTGGACAATAACAAGGGATGCATTTTGAAATATATTTAAGCAAAGTCTGACCAATTTGAAATCTGAGACTTATCTATAAATTATATATTTTCTTCTAGTAAACAGGATGATGCACACAGATGAAGTCAGAATTAATAGTCCCCCTGTATATTTATTTCCCCAATTTCTGTTTAACGGAGAGAAGATTTTTTCAGTACATTTCTAAACATAATAGTTTTAATAACTCATTTCTAATAACTGATATATTTTATCTTTGCCATGATGACAGTAAATAATATTTGACTAGATATTTTTATGATATTAGTATTCAACTTAAAGTGCAATTTAAAGGCTTAACTAGGTTAATCATGTTAATTAGGCAGGTTAGGGTAATTAGGCAAACCAAGGTATAACGATGATTTGTTCTGTAGACAAAAAAAAAAAAAAAGAAATATTGCTTAAGAGGGCTAATCATTTTGATCTTAAAATGTTTTTTTTTAAACTGCTTTTATTCTAGCTGAAACAAAAGAAGTTAGACCTTTTCCAAAAGAAAAACGTCCTTGCTCTGTTAAACATCATTTGGGAAATTTTTGAAAAAGAAAAAAAAATTCACAGAAGGACTAATATTTCTGACTTCAACCGTGTCTCCATTGCCTTAAAGGAAATATATTGCGAATGAACTACTGTTCTCTAGTTCTTACACTAAAACACGATAAATGTCAAAATGTGCCAGTGTTTTTAAGGTGAAAAGTTCAAGGCAATGCTTAGGGAAATGGGTCAGTTGGTGTGGCATTGAAGCTGGCATCGGCAAAAATGCCCAGCGTCCCAAGAGTGGTAAAAATCACAAAAATCCAGAGGAACAGTCTGTCGGCCACCATAGCAACATACTGCCAGTCCTCCTTCAACTGAGAGCCAGAAGGAAGAAAAGAACAGAGGATGAATAACAGAACACAAAAAGAGGAAGGTGATAGAAAATAGTAAAGGGAATGTAGAGATTTAAAGAACACATAGATAGAAGCAGGATAGAAGTTGTATCATTATAAATAACTTACCGCCTCATAATCTTTCTCAGCCTGGAGCTGCTCTGCGATGTAAGTGATGGCCTCCACGGCGGTCTTGAGCTCTGGAGGAAGAGTGAGGTAATGACTGGGACCGTCGATGAACTTCCTCAGGTCGGTGCACTGACCGTCAGGCTGGTATCTGCACAACAGGGAATGAGGAGGGAATATTACTGTTGATTTATCATCACTGATTTATTGAGCATGCTTGGCATTATTTTGTATGTGAACTGCCTATAAATGAACTCCGTGCGAGTATGCAAACACTCACAAGAATGCTTAACCAATGCATTGTAAGCACAAGGTCAAGCTGAACACAATTACTGTACATACTTTTACTCCAGTGTAGTGGCAGTTCAAATGTTTGTGCAACAAAGTTGTGACATGGTGCTCACATTTACTCACTTTTTAACTTTATTTCTTTTCCAAAAAAGTTTGAAAAATGGGAGCAGCGTTAGCAAACATTCAATTCCTAATATTCAGCTGAAAGTCATGATTACAATATGTAAAAACTGACACAACTATTCCTTTCAGAAAGCATGACAACAGATGTTTGGTACTCCAGTCACATTTATTTACATAAAGTACTGTATAAAGCTTTATCTATTTAAGTATTGTATATTTTATTATCATGTAATCCATAAAATTGTCCATGTTGCTTCAACTGGACATTGATTTCTACTATAAAGTAACTCTTTGGGATTATATTTCTCATGGACATCTGACTGTAATAGACACAAATGAGTAAATGGACTGGAGAACATTTTTAATATCAACGAAGGTGTAGTCTTAGAGCCACACCCAATGTATATGCTGTTTTCCACCAAGGCAACCCGGGGTGCCAAATATAATATGGAAAACTGGCAGTGGGAGGAGTAACACAAATGAAAACAAAGACGGATATTCCTGTAATGATGGGTCAGACAAAGAAGAATGCATTTGCAGCACGTTTATTAAAGTGACGACAGATAGACAAACAGAGGTTTGATTAGCAGTAGACAGAAACAAATGACAGCACTCACTCAAAGTCGGATGACAAGCGAGGTTGTAGGCAGTTGGCAATAATTCATAAAAGATAAGACAGACGATGGTCAGTGCAGGTGGCAGAGAATCACAACAGTAAACAGTAGTGTCGGGGTGGGCGACAGAGAATCAAAAATTAGGCAAACAGTCAGAGTCGGCAACAAATAAATGCCCAGAACTGAGCACAGAGCAAAGACTTCGCACTGTGTGACTGGAGAAATGGACTTACAGTTGAAGTCAGAATTATTAGCCCCCTTTGAATTTATTTATATTTTTTTTATATTTCCCAAATGATGTTTAACAGAGCAAGGACATTTTCACAGTATGTCTGATAATATTTTTTCTTCTGGAAAAAGTCTTATTTGTTTTATTTCAGCTAGAATAAAAGCAGTTTTTCGTTTTTTTAAAACCATTTTAAGGTCAAAATTATTAGCCCTTCAAGCTGTATATTGTTTCGATAGTCTACAGAACAAACCATCCTTATACAATAACTTGCCCAATTACCCTAACCTGCTAAGTTAACCTAACGAACTTAGATAAGGCTTTAAATGTCACTTTAAGCTGTGTAGAAGTGTCTTGAAAAATATCTAGTCAAATGTTATTTACTGTCATCATGGCAAAGATAAAATAAATCAGTTATTAGAAATGAGTTATTAAAACTATTATGTTTAGAAATGTGTTGAAAAAATTTGCACTCCATTAAACAGAAATTGGGGAAAAAACTAAACAGGGGGCTAATAATTGAGGAGGGCTAATAATTCTGACTTGATATATATGTGTGTGTGTGTGTGTGTGTGTGTGTGTGTGTATGCTTTGGGTGACCGCCAATCAGAGTACCAAGAGGGCTTGTGGGGAATGGAACTCGTACAGTTCCGAATTCTGGCAAGCGTGACCTATACTGGCTGGTGAGGCGATTAGCTGGGACAAAGTCTGTGACAATTCCTGCCTGATCTCACAAAGAAATGTAACTATTTATACATTTTGTCCATTTAGTGGTCAATTTGTGCGAATTTGTATAAAAATGTAAAATTTTTAGAAGGAGGCGTGGCACCAAACCCCACCCCTAAACCCAACTGTAAAGCCTGGTTTATACTTCTGCGTCGAGTGATCGGCCTGTGCCACTGTGCATGCCTTGTGCGTTGTCGTGCATTTATACTTCTGCGCACTGTTTGTGTTGCTCTGCAATAACACTTATGAAACGCTAGCTAGCAGTAAGTTTTTATGTTCCTCTGTGTTAAGTTTCTTCGCTGGTGTTTTGTTTTTTCTGAATGCTACCTTATTGTAGAAGTAGTTCAAACTCACTCATTCAGAGGCATGAACCGGCGGACGTTTAACAACTTTAATCATAAGATAAACACAAAACAAAACTTTCCAACTGGACATCATTCACAGGACTCGACACTTGTAAACACTCACTTCAATGGGTTCACGTGGCTCTCAGTCCCGCACACACTCGTCAGCGCTACCAAGCCGACCAATCACAGAGCTTGGGCTATGCGTCATTGTGACGTGTAGTTACATTTTTTGAGAGGTGTGAGAGGTAAAAATCATCTTTTGTAAGCTGTTTGGACAGAACTGTGTGTAGGTATAGTGTGTCCACAGTCATACTGGAGTGATTTAAATTTCTTATATTTCCTCACGTTAAAATAGGATCCAAATCCCTCCCATTTTGAGGTCCACCTCAACGTGACGTAGGAGTGTAGTTTCCCCGCCCACCAAATTGATTGACAGCCGCGTATTAACATGTCTCCGTAACGGGTATAATCATATCAACAAGACAGGACGTGCGCAAAGCAACTGGGATTAAAAGATCTGTTCAGCTCGCTGTGATCATCAATCATCATCAAATGTGATCAAGAATTAGTTTTACAAGTTTAAGACATTTTTAAAACATTTTGCATTTTACCATCTTTATCACCACTGCCGCAAGTCAGTACAATTATAAAAGAAGACGCTTCAATCCCGGTTTGTGGATGGTAAATCAGGTTTATTTTGTACACTAACCTAACCGATATCTGGATGGTGGATATTAACGTGTATCCTGTAATATTTGCCGTGCAAAGTTAAACGCGCCTACTGTGTGTGTGTGTGTGTGTGTGTGTGTATGTGTCTGTGTGCGTGAACTATGTAATGACATTGTGTGTGACTCATCGAAAGCCTTGAATAAACTCTACAACAAATACATAAAATAATCATTGGTAGAGTTCTTACTGTAGTATTTCTCACAAACTTTACGTGAGATCTGCTTCCTTCATATCTGTCACTGTGCTGTTTATCTGACTCAGCCGAGGCAGAAATTAAGGCACACTCTGACAGGTACGTGGGAACGGTGGGCGGGGAGAACTAGCATTAAAGGCACAGGCAACAAAAACAGCTACAAGATGCTCAGAGCTGAAAATAACAACATTCTGAAAGGTCAAATAAATAATCTGATGGGTGTTATGAGCTGAAACTTTACAGACACATTCTGGAGACACAAAAGACTTATCTTAAATCTTTAAAAAAAAGGGGTAAAATTGGTGCCCTTTAAAGTATTAATATGTACATTTTAGGGGTGAATTATGTGCAAAAACGTTTTGAATGTACACCTTTTAGCTTTTATTCTCTCAAGGTTTTTTTTCTTCACTTCCGCCTTTAGTGAAGTTTTTTTCCCCTCTCCGCTGTCGCCACTGGCATGCATGGTTCGGGATCTGTAGAGCTGCGCATCGTTGGATTTGCTCTTCAGTATTTGGACTCTCAGTAGTGATTATTAAACCACGCTGAACTGAGCTAAACTGAACTGAACTTAAACACTACAAACTGAACTACACTGTTCCTATTTACTGTGACCTTTTATGTGAAGCTGCTTTGATACAATCTACATTGTATAAGCGCTATACAAATAAAGGTGAATTTTATTCCTTTGTTCCCTCGAGTATATTCCTATGCTACCAGCAATGCCAAGGTCATGAATTCCATTACTAGTGAATGCATAAACTGAGAAAATGAATACTCTGAATGTGACAAATGTGTTTTAGACAAATGCATGTGCTAAATGCATAAATGTTTGAGTTACTAAATGTACCAAATGATACACATTAGCATTTTAAAGTGACTGTCCTTCAAAAATGAAAACAAACTGTCATCTTTTACTCACACTTACTGTTTATCTTTCATACAAGTACGACTTCATATTCTGAAGAATGTTTTAACAAAACAATAATGGCACCCTTTAACTTCTAGAATAATGCCAAAAATACAAATGAAGTAATAATGCTTGGTTATGTTACATTAATCAAAATATCTACTTTTAAGTCAGGTTTACAATTACCCTAGACTACAAAATTGCCATTTTAGGTGAACTGTATCTTTAAATATTCATACTGCAAAGTTTAAAAGTTGACCTCACTAAGTTTCTCAGATTGTATCAGTAAGTTATGAACACAGTCTGAAACCTCAGGCAGCAAGTCTAAATCCATGGTGGATCACATTACTTTGTCCTTGAGAAAGGGTGCAAGCGTTTAAAGCCTTAGAATGTATTGGTCTCTGTGTCCTTCCTGCTGTGAGTGTGCACACCCACATAATCCCAAATCAGAAAAAGAGGAGACTTCACAAAAGTCCTGTGTCAAGGTGACCCATATCCCAATTTGGAGCACAGATCATACTCACTCACTTCTTCACTTATTAACTAATCCACTATTTAGTCACCCAACCATTTTATCACTCACTCACTTTTTCATTAGGTCACCCAACCATTTTATCACTCACTCACTGTTTTAGTTAGTCACTCAATCATTTTTATCATTCACTCTTTCATTTAGTCACCCAACCATTTTACCACTCACTCACTCTTTTGTTTAGTCACCCAAACATTTTTATCACTCACTCACTCCCTCTTTCATTTAGTTACTCAACCATTTTATCACTCACTCATTCACACAATCATCCACCAATTCATTTAATCACTCAACCATTTAATCACTCACTGTTTCATTTAATCACTCAACCATTTCATCACTTACTGTTTCATTTAATCACAACCATTTTCACTCTCTTTTTCATTTAGTCACTCATCCATTTTATTTAGTCACTTAATTTCTTCACTCACTCTTTCATTTAGTCATTCAACCATTTCATCACGCTTTCATTTAGTCACTCATCCATTACATCAGTCATTTAGTCACTCATCCATTTCATCACTCATTCATTTAGTCACTCATCCATTTCATCACTCTTTCATTTAGTCACTCATCCATTTTATCAGTCTTTTAGTCACTCATCCATTTCATCAGTCATTTAGTCACTCGTCCATTTCATAACTCTTTCATTTAGTCACTCATCCATTTAATTACTCACTCTTTTATTCAGCCACTCATCCATTTCATCACTCACTCTTTCATTTAGTCACTCATCCATTTCATCACTCACTCTTTCATTTAGTCACTCATCCATTTCATCACCCACTCTTTTATTTAGTCACATCCATTTCATCGCTCACTCTTTCATTTAGTCACTCATCCATTGTATCACTCACTCTTTCATTTAGTCACTCATCCATTTTATCACTCACTCTTTCATTTAGTCACATCCATGTTATCACTCACTCTTCCATTTAATCACTCAACCATTTCGTCACTCACTCATTTATTTAGTCACTCAACCATTTCATCATTCACTTTTATTTAGTAACTCATTTAATCACTATTTACTATTTGACTTAGTCATTTAAAAATTTTACCACCCACTCTTTCATTTAGTCACTCAACCATTTCATCACTCATTCCCTCATTCACTATTTCATTTAGTCACTAAACCACTTCATCACTCATCCATTTCATAACTCACTCTTTCATTTTGTCATTCAACCATTTAATCACCTCTTTCTCTTTCATTTAGTCATTTAACCATTTCATCACTTACTCACTCACCCACCCACTCATTTAGTCACTCACTCAATAATCAACTATTTCATTTGGTCACTCAACTATTTCATCTCTCATTCATTCATCCACTATTTCATTGTCACTCAACCATTTAATGACTCATTCATTCATCCACTATTTCATTTAGTCACTCAACCATTTATTCACTCATTCATTCATCCGCTATTTCATTTATTCACTCAGCCATTTAATCACTCATTCATTCATCCGCCTTTTCATTTAGTCACCAACCATTTTTATTACTCACCTATTCACTCACTTAGTCACTCAATCATTTCATCACTTAATCTTTTATTAAGTCACTCAACCATTTCATCACTCTTTCATTTAGTCACTCGCTCACTTCATCAATCATTCTCTCTCTTTATTTTCCCTTCAAATCCTTGCTTTCATGCTGATGGTGCCACCACCCACCCGTAAAATCCCTCAAATGCGCTGATGAAATGCTTATCGCTGCTGATGTGTTGCATTGCCTTTTTGTGAATCTGTTCACTAACATCTGTTTCATTATAAATCCCCCACCCTCTTTCTTTTCCCCCTCATCCATTTTTTTCAGATACTACACCTTCCCATCCCAACACAAGGGGTCAGTGTGGCTCTTCACTCCCCTCAGTGCTCATCTCTCTACTTGTGTATTCAGGTGCTGGTACAGGAGCTCATTGCAGGTAGTCTGTGGTTCCCCTGTGAGCTTGGGTGACCTGAGTGGAACCCCATTAGACTGAGACATACGTTAATGCCAAGCTGAGAGCAGAGAGAGGATTGGGAGAAGAGAGTGGGGAAAGCTTTAGCCTAGAAGAGGAGTGCGCGTTAAGGCATTTACAAATATTCTAGACCTGAAACAGCACTAAAATATCATAGCAGAGATAATTAATCAATCAAAAAGTGTACATGCTGTGTTAGCATTGTTTAGAATCTTTAAGTGAAAAGAATATGTTATTGTTGGATGCATGTGCAGAATGTAACCCAGGGTCATTGAAAATGGACATGGTACAGCCTCCATTTTTGTGTACCAACGTACTTCAACATACATTTGACTGCAGTTTCTAGTTAAAATGACTGCTATGGGTTAGTATGATTCCAAATATTTTGTTCCCATTCACACTAATGATATTTACAGGGACATATTATTGACAATTAAAGAACTATATTGTGTAGTTCTTTGGAGGACATGAAATATGGCATGAAACAACTTAACTACTCTATGATTCTGTAATCAGATATGTTGGCTTCACCTGTCTAACTCCATACATCTGCGTAGTAAGTTTGCTTGATTGCTCACCTTGCACAAGCATAGCATAGATGCTTTAAGTCCAGTGAAGCATACACCTGTCCAACAGCTCATTAATGCAAATTTCTAATCAGCCAATCACATGGCAGCCACTCAATGCATTTAGGCATGTAGACAAGGTCAAGACGATCTGCTGCAGTTCAAACCGAGCATCAGAATGGGGAAGAAAGGTGACTTAAGTGACTTTGAACGTGGCATAGTTGTTGGTGCCAGACAGGCTGATCTGAGTATTTCAAAAACTGCTGATCTACTGGGATTTTCACGCACAACCATCTCTAGGGTTTACAGAGAATGGTAAGAAAAAGAGAAAATATCCAGTAAGCGATAGTTCTGTGGGCGCAAATGCCTCGTTGATGCCAGAGGTCAGAGGAGAATGGCCACACTGGTTTGAGCTGATAGAAAGGCAACAGTAACTCAAATAACCACTCTTTACAACTGAGGTATGCAGAAGAGCATCTCTGAACGTACAACACGTCCAACCTTGAGGTAGATGGGCTACAGCAGCAGAAGACCACACCGGCTGTCACTCCTGTTATCTAAGAACAGGAAACTGACGCAACAATTCGCACATGTTCACCAAAATTGGACA
Organism: Danio aesculapii; assembly: GCF_903798145.1. NCBI lineage: Eukaryota > Metazoa > Chordata > Actinopteri > Cypriniformes > Danionidae > Danio > Danio aesculapii. The sequence continues at coordinate 20,859,197 of NC_079441.1, read as the reverse complement.
TCAGAAGATTGGAAAAACTTTGCCTGGTCTGATGAGTCTCAATTTCTGCTGCAACATTCGCATGGTAGGGTCAGAATTTGATGTCAACAACATGAAAGAGGGATTCATCCTGCCTTGTATCAATGGTTTACTGCTGGTGGTGTAATGGTGTGGGGGATATTTTTTTGGCACACTTTGGGGCCATTAGTACCAACTGAGCATCGTGTCAACGCCACAGCCTACCTGAGTATTGTTGCTGACCATGTCCATCCATTTATGACCACAGTTTGTTCATCTTCTGATGGCTACTTCCAGTAGGATAATGCACCTTGTCATAAAGCGCAAATCATCTCAGACTGGTTTTTTGATCATGACAATAAGTTCACTGTACTTAAATGGCCTCCACAGTCACCAGACCTCAATCCAATAGTGCACACTTGGGATGTGGTAAACGGGAGATTCGCATCATAGATGTGCCGCTGATTAATCTGCAGCATCTGCGTGATGTATCATGTCAATATGGACCAAAATCTCAGAGGAATATTTCCAGTACCTTGTTGAATCTATGCCAAGAAGGATTAAGGCAGTTCTGAAAGCAAAAGGGGGTCCAACCCAGAACAAGTAAGGTGTACCTAATAAAGTGTAGTTCCAAAAGAGAGAAAAAAAGCAATGTGAAATCAAGGGGAAACTACGAGGTCAGTGCAGTTTTCTCTTAGGTTTGCTTTTAAAAATACCATTGGTTGGGTTTAGGGAATGGTTTAGGTAAGTGGTTCACTATACTGTAGGTGATCTGTATGACAAGCAGTGCCTTCTAATGAACTTTTTCCTGCCTTGGGGAATGTAATAGTCCTATTTTTATCCTTCCTGATGTGGACTTTTGACCCGTGACCGTTTTAACAACAGTTAATCATTTTAAAACCTAAATCTTGTCTTGATGACCCCAATATTAGATTTTTTTTTTACAAATTTGTATTTTCAAGAAGGGTGTACACGTGATCCTCAAATAATGATTGTTGTAGTGTTCAGTTTTAATCCACTAGCTAGAACAAAATTTTTACAGCCCAAAAACTACAGGCATACACATCCTGCCCCACAAGAATCTTCTGCTAGGCAAAAACGAGTGATGACCACTGATTAAACATTGATGAAATACTCCACACTGACGAGGGAAAACCTAGACATTCAAGGGGTTCGTGATGAATGATGAGGTTGTTTCTTTGTCTAGAATACATTTAAAATTTTGCACTTTTATTTTAGAGGTGTAATGAAGGTGTGCCATTTTTGATCTTTAGGACAAAAAGAATATACTGAATTCTAAAACCACACAAGGGTAAAAAACATCAACAAGACCATAAACGCAGCCCTAAATGTCATCCTTCAGACCATAAACTTTAAACAGTGTATCAACCCCTAAATGCCACATTAAAAAGGCAAATCGTTGTTACATGTTGCAACCCATATTTTACATATATTGCCCATAATAAGTTAGATAGCCAAAGTGAAAGTCTCAGTTGTGTCTGCACAAAACTAGCCGCATATTAAATCTATGAAACTAAAGGTCACCGGTACCCTCTGCCAGTCTTGGAGATTCGTTCTTCTTTCCTCCTTCTTCTCTTTCTCTTCCCCCTCCCTCCTCACTCTCTACAGCGGCAGACACAGATGACTAATCAGGAAAGACTAATTTGACTAAAACATGGTGGCAATGGTGCCAAAACACGCTATAAAAGCAATTAAAAAGCAAGATAGCGCTGCCTCATCGAATTTCTCTTGCTTTCCCCTCTCACGCTCTTCTCCTGTCTTTAAATCTCCTCCCGCGTCTCATGAGTCTAATGCAGGCCAGGTCTAATGTGTCAGAGCCCATTTGTGCTGATCATTTTTATTTTCGTGATGATTTCTTCCTTTTTCTCACCCCTGCCACACGCAAATATACCCCTGATGCACGCAGCTCTGAGAGTGTAATTCCCTGGTTGAGGTGATTTAAAGTGTGTAAGTGAGAGCGAAGGATTAATCAAACCCTCAGGCGTTGAGCTGTGCTCAAGCAGGGTCTATGAGTCAGAGACCACTAACAAAAATGCCCCTGTTTTGCATTTTTCTAATTAAACATGCAACATTTTTATTACAAAACACATAATCGGAAAAGCAACTCCTGTTACACTTTTAATTAAGAAATTAACTTGAATTTAAGAATATCTTGGCATTTGGTTTCTCTGGCTTTTACAGAATTCGAGCTACAGGATATCTACAAGCTAAACCACATGGAAACAAGAACATCTGAAGGCCCGTTCACATCAAGAATTATAAAGATAACTATAAATGTAAATGTATTTTGTCATCCACATTAACAGATAACATTGTTGTGTTCATTTTGAGTTTAAGCTTTTTTTGTGAACCAGCCTTAAGAGTTAAATTCATACAATTTCAATATCTTTCAAATTTGTATAAATGTCCAGAATTAGACTTTGATTCCCAGATTTTTAAAGGTCCCATAGAATGCATTGATACAAAATGTTTAAATATTCTCTAATGGAAGATCTGTGGCTTGGGTAAACGCAATTATCATCCAGAAACAGGTTATCCAGTTTTACAGGTCCATTTCTGACCCTAGGAACTGGCCCTAATATGATGTGGCTGTTTTAACCATATTTAACATGGTTGTGAATAATAATGAGCTTTGCGCTGATACTACTGCAGCTCATGTCAGTGCCTGATGCTCAAAGACCAGCCTGATCTCACAAGGAAATGTAACTATTTCACGTTTTGTCAGTTTAGTGTAGTTGTCGTACGAAAATGTACAATTTTAAAAAGGAGGCGTGGCACCCAACCCCACTCCTAAACTCAACTTTCATTGGGGAATCAGCAAATTGTACTAAATTGTACGAATAAGATTGTATAAATTCGTACGAATTAGCCACTAAATCAAAAAGTTGAATTGTGCGAGAGACAAAATTTAACAATATACTCATTAGACTAATAAAAGATTTATTTTTACAGACCTTATGGCTATTTAGGGTGTTGAATAAATTAATAATCTATATATCCAGCATTTTGCGCTCTGATGAGTTGTTAACAGTCTATGTTCATGCATGGCTGCATATTTCACAAAACTGCTCTTTTACTTGAAGCTTGTCCAGTTTTTTAAATAAAAAACCCACATACATAGGACGTATAATACTAGCTTAGATACATTTAAAATAAGGGAAAAAAGATCATTGTTGTAATTTCACTAGAAAATGATGTGGCCAATCAAACGCTGCATGAGGTGTGCCTATGAATGATCCCGCGAGGATCCTCATAATTGTGATTTGTTCTGTTTTACATCAGGATTTTACACTCATTGGATTTACATGAGAACATGGTACCAATAGTGTTTAAGGCTCATGTTATGCCATTTCCACATACAGAATTCACATTATTCAGCTATGCCTGGGAATGTCCAGATTTTCATTTTTATGACACCTTTAATGTGGCCCTTAACATGACTGGGGTCTTTATTTACCCACTCTGACTTGAAGCTCAAGTTCAAAAATGTAGTGTTCATCGGAGTGGTACAAGACTTTGTAACTTTTGCCACACTTGAACTTGGAATACTAAAATCAATAAAATAAATTAATAATAAGTAATAAAATACTAATAAAACAAATAAATAAATACATAAAAATAAATAAGTGTCAATGAGGGTCAATTTGAATTTGCAATTTTTTTATTTTGCAAAATCTAATTGACCTGTGACCCTAATGATCAGGGGGCTACAGAGAAACCTGGGAGCTCACCTGTGGGGTTTGGGGAAAAGGAAGTTCATGTTGTTGGGCTTGCGGATGAAGTACTCGTCTGCTACTCTGCTGATGGCTTGAATGTTCTCCTTTTTGGCAGGTTTTTCAAGAAACAGAGGGGTCTCCACTTTAGGTCGCAGCATTCCCAAGTATGGAGGCAACATATGGATAAATATCTAGAAGGAATGCAAAGAAACCTGAGTTTCAACAGTCATATTTATATGTTGTGCAACTGTTGATTGTATATCTTTTGTTTGTATCACAAGATAAGCAACTGTCACAAAATACACAAGTCATTATTAGAAAGAAGTCAATCCAATGTCATTTAACACTCTTTTTAAGTTTAAATCCTAAAGATTAAACATAAACCAACAAGTTTTATAGGTCACGTCAAGTGCTTTGAAATGTAAATTTTTTATTTAATGTTTGACGTAATTTCAACTGAAAAATGAAGAGAGGGTGTGACATAGAGTAGCTCCTCCCTTGAAAAAAAAAACAGTCAACAGCGTTTCATTTTTATCACAGCTTTGCCAATGAGAGTGGTTGAGCTCAAGTGCATCAAATGAAAAGCAAATGAGAAGCATCTTGAAGGGTGCAGGACATGTTTGATATTTAAGAGCATTTGATTGGTCAAGATTTATTGAGAAACTGTAGTATGATGTGATGTGAAAAAAAAAGTTGATCGATTTAGGCTTATTTTAAAAAAAAAAAAAAACCTTAAGTGCCAAATTGCAAGCTTTAGATGTTTAGATCAGTTTTATATGATACAAATGTGAATTTTGTCACTAGCTAACAGATATCCTTAAAACTAACAGAGAGAAACAAACATGTAAAAAAATTATTTTAGTTTCATGGGACCTTTAAAAAAAATATATGAGTGAAGGCAGGCTGGTCATGCAAAATTGTCTGCTTTCCATCTCCTGCTGGTTCCTGAGTATCTCTGAGGCCCCGTTTACGCTAATACATGTTAGTTTTAAAATGCATAAGTTTTGCTACGGTTAAGCCATCTGTCCACGCTACCCCGAAGTTTTCAAACACCGAAAATGGAGCATTTTGGAAATGCTGAAGAGACCGTTTTCATTTTAAAATGCTGCTGCTCCGTCTCAGTGTGGATGGGGGAAAACAGAGACATCTGAAAACGGAGGCGAGGCTGCAGACATTCGCCTCTCTGATTGGGGCTTTTTCCTCAATGTTAGGTAGCCTACGCACAGTTCAGTCTTGCATCCTCAATTTATAAGTTCAGACTTTGCAAGTTTGATAAGGAAAACAAACTCCCGAGAACATGTCAGGTAAATCTTAAAAGGGAACAGTGTACTTTATAACCTTATTCACATCACCCTGGCTACGCTGTTTCACTTTCTTAACAATAAAATGAAAACATGATTTAAGGAACTGCCTATTTTCATTTTGATATTAACTTAACAGACACCCAAAATGTTGAGGTGAGGTGTAGCTACATATTTATATGAGCTTCATCTTTACTGTATGCATATTTATAACAAAACAGAGCCTATCCTGTAACAATACTGCCTCCTTTCATTTCCATTGAAAGTACGAAACATACCCTCTCTTTGGCTGAATATCAGTTTAATTAGTCAATAATGGCCATTATAAAAGTATAACGTACAATAAGTTTATATTATAGGAAAAAAGGCGAGCAATCAGTTAAATGTGCAGAATCAGTGTATGTGCCTACATTAATTAAGATATTTACCTAACTTATCTTTGCGCTCAGCCAAAACACGTCACCTGAGAACAAGTAACAGATTCAAAAGACCAAAGTCCAGGAATATGTCGTTAGATGTAGACAACAAGATGAATTAAATATCACATTTAACAAACATAGTGAGATTAGATCCCGCAGTAGATCCTTGATGAACAGTCAGACGCGCACAGCTCTTATATGGGTTGATGTGCTCAACGCATGCTGCAGTGCATGCCAGAGTGTGTGTGTGGTCGCGTGATGTGCGTTTACAGCGGTGTAGTATGGATGGAGAGCTGTTCATAAATGCTAGGTGAAACGACAGAGTGGACTCAGATCATTTTCATTCTAAAACGCCATTTTAAAACTAAGACGCATTAGTGTAAATGAGGCTCGAGTTGTATGCATTTGCTAAGTACAGTAGTTGCTTTCTAGCCTAGTCAAAAGAGCCCACCCTCAAGTCTCTATCAACCTGTTTCAACCTGGCATCAATGGATGCCAATTGGTCAGCAGAGATTAACTTGGTTTCCACCTGATATTAACACATCTTCAAATGCATCTTATGACCACTTGTGTTTGTAGTTTGTCAACACCCTTTCCTCATATTTTGTCATGCTGGAGTGTGTTTTATGAGTTTACTAAATGAACAAACAGCTTACGAGCAAAATGGGAAAACGACTGAAAACGACTGAAAACAATGTGATCTGCAATAACAGTTTCAACTGTAATGAGTGTATTTTGGCAGTAAAGGTGTGACTAGCTCTTTTGGTGCACTTTCTTAGTGTCCTGCTGCACGTCATGTCCGGCAACAATCACACTGTGTTCTTTTTGCACTCAACAAAATTCATGTTTACGCTACAAAAGCAATCCAATCAAGTGTGTTTTTGATTACCACTGAAGTATTAGACAGGTACATAACCACCATAGACAATGATGCTCATCAATGTCAAATTGAATGATATGACCAAACAAACTAAAGTAATTTGATTTGACAGATCACAGAAGAGTGAAAAGGACATCAGTTGAAAGTGAGAGAAGTAAGAACGATGTAGCAAAACATTCACTATATAAAACTGAACATGACTAGAAACAATCTGTTTATGTACTCTTATTAGACATAGAAGTATGACTGAATTAATGCATATTTTAAAATATAATTTGAGGAGTTTAAAATGAGCCACAAATCGCAATAATTTTTGTACAAAATAATAAATTCTAATGAATTTTACTAATAGCATTACAAAACTTCTTTAAACAACAGTCACCTAAAGATGGCTGATTCCTCTTTCTCTGCATGACTTCACAAAGGCTCTAAGAGAAAGAGACAGATTGCACTTGCCCGGCACATAATCTTTCAGCCTTGCGTCACACGATTATTTTCAGATGGCCTTGTTGCCATGAGTAAATGGCCTGCCAAACTGAACTGAATTTAAATAAAGAAATGCTGTTTGTTACAATAATTTTCAGAAATGTGTTCAGAATGCAATGTTGTCCACTTGAAACTGGTGTTAATAGTAGGTGTAAAGGGGTCACTTCGGTACGATGGGAAGGCTGTTCCTCAAGTAAGTTTAAATAACACAGAGCTCACAGCCATTCATAAAGGTTAATAGTCTAACATAATAGGCTGCTTTGTGGAAAGATGCTTTTATTTACTTGCACGGCTTCTTTGCTAAGCTGAATTCTGGTCTATTTTTAACTACTGCCTATTTCAGTCTGTTTTCATTTGTATCCTTTTTTATGAGTTTGTAATTGGCAGATGGGGTGTTTGGAATAAAAGAAAACGTTAAATAGAAGCATTTACTGCATCTGTAATTTTAACAATGTAGCCGCCAATTTGCTGGAAGCAGCTGACTCGTTGCAAATTGCACAAAGGGACGTGCATCTCATTACAAAAGCAGGATGATTTTGTGTTTTGCTAATGTTTACATCTATTCAGACAATTTCTTTGCATATCTAGTTGGAATCTGATCATGATTTAGGAAGTGAAATCCATTTTAACCAATATTTATGTGTGTATCTCAGTTTCACTCTCATTGCTGTTTGTCCTTTTCTCATGCCATGTGAAATGTACACATTTCTTGAGTTTGGTTTTAGGAAAAAACATGCTCAATGTCTTTTAGAAGCAGCAAAGTTGTGTTGTCAGAAAGTCAAGTGGAAAATTACAATATATAGCTAGTTGGCCTGATATATAATCCACTTTGAGCATCCTATGTTTTATATAGTCTAGCCGCATTAGTGAAAATAACCAACGATTTACTCTTAGCTGCTGACCAAGGGTGCATCTTGCTATTAGTTTTACTCGATCTTACTGCCGCATTTGACACCATTGACCACAATATCCTCATAAATCGCTTAAATTCTACAGGTGTCCAGGGACAGGCTCTACAATGGTTTAAGTCATACTTAGCTGACCTTTACCAGTTTATGAATATTAATGGACAGCCTTTACAAGTCAGGCCAGTAAAGTATTGGGTGCCTCAAGGATCAGTTTTAGGCCTTTTGCTGTTTACAATATACATGCTACCCCTGGGAGACATTATTAGAAGACATGGGATCAGCTTTCACTGCTGTACAGATGATACTCAATTATATATTTCTAAACTAAACTAAACCTGATGAGATGTCTCAACTGTCTAAGCTAACTGAGTGTATTAAAGATGTTAAAGACTGGATGATCAACAATTTTCTTCTCTTAAACTCAGACAAAACAGAATTTTTACTTTTTGGGCCTAAATCCTGAACACAGCAGATCTCGCAACTTGACCTACAATTAGAGAGATACAAAGTTAGCGTTGGGTCTACTATAAAAGATCTGGGTGTCATATTAGACAGCAATTTAACTTTTGAAAATCATATATCCCATGTCACAAAAACTGCTTTCTTTCATCTGAAAAATATCGCTTAGTTACGAAGTATGCTATCCATCTCAGATGCTGAAAAACTAGTCCATACTTTTATGACTTCTAGGCTGGATTACTGTAATGCTTTGTTTGCTGGCTGCCCAGCATACTCTATTAACAAACTTCAGCTAGTAAAAAAATGCAGCTGCCAGAGTTCTTACCAGGTCTAGAAAATCTGACCATATCACCCCAATTTTTTCCTCCTTATATTGGCTGCTTGTTAAGTTTCGTACTGAATATAAAATAATGCTTCTTACCTATAAAGCTTTAATTAATTTAGCTCCTGTTTATCTAAACAACCTTCTGTCTCGCTACAATCCAACTTGCTCTTTAAGATATCAGAACTCAGGGCTTCTGGTAGTACCTAGAATAGCAAAGTCGAGTAAAGGAGGTCAAACCTTCTCATTTATGGCTACCAAACTCTGGAATAGCCTTCCTGATAATATCTGAGGCTCAGACACACTCTTCCAATTCAAAACTAGATTAAAAATCTATCTTTATAATAAAGCATACACTCAGTGCATCACTTAGCGGTATGATACATAAATGTGCTCCATGCAGGTTTCTGCATCTCGTTTATATAGACTATGAACAGCAGCTACGCCAATTATTCTCTTTATTCTCTATTTCCACCTGGGGATACTCATCCCGAGGCCCTCAGACTATGCAGTGCCACTGATTCGATCCAAGACCGGCGACGAGATGATCCCAAGGTTTCCATATCCCAGACGAGGTTGTATCCTGAGCAGCTGCTGTGGTGGTCTTGGAGGAGTGGAGCACGAAACTGCTCCCCGTGATGCTCCAGGGACAGACGAGTCTTCGCTGAGGCCCAGCTTCCAGCCTCCGGCACCTTGACTGCAGCTCTGCACAAGACGTTTGGCCAGAGGAGAAATGGTCATGCCCAACTGAGCATGGTTTCTCTCAAGTTTTTTTAATTCTTCACTTTCGCCAATTGGTGAAGTTTTTTCCTCGCCGCTGCGCATCGATGGATTGCTCTTCAGTGTTGGACTCTCAGCAGTGATTATTAAACCACACTGAACTGAGCTAAACTGAACTGAACTTAAACTCTGAAAACTGAACTACACTGTTCCAATTTACTGTGATCTTTTATGTGAAGCTGCTTTGACACAATCTACATTGTAAAAGTGCTATACAAATAAAGGTGAATTGAATTGAATTAAAGGTGCTGTATTTAAGTTTTTCACTCTTCTAAAGTGTAAAAATAGCATAATATGTTTTCAGATATTTAAGAAACATGCTAAGTGAACTTATTCTTGTTTATGTAAAAAGCAATGCTAAAGTCAGATATTTAACGTTACGTGCCAGAATGACTGTCTTTGTTTTGGTCCCTTTAACCCACCCAATGCTAGTTTAGCCAGTTATATTTCATCAGTCCATGTTGCCTTGACGTGATTAATTCAGTCAGAAAGGCTCTCAAAGCATGCGTCCGTGACCAAAAATTCGACCTCTGGTGGACAGTAGCAGCCTTTAAAATGAGACGCAGATTCAGAGTTCCACATGTGGTTATTAATTAGCAAATAACATAAACATTACAAACGTAAACATTAGGTGAGCAGGTTACATTGTATCCCTGTGTCCTAATAACACACAATGTGACAATTTGGCTGTTTGCATCAGACGCAACATGACAGAATAGTGCACTTACTGCACCTCAACAAAATTGTAAGGTTTACCATCTAATTAATACATATTAAACCTCTTCAACATTAAATGTACATGCTGGATCATTGATATGTGTTGCACTTAGTCACAGTTCTGAAGTTGAATTTGAAATGGATTATTTTATTTTCAAGATCTGAGATGATCTTGAAAACATCTGCTGCTGCTTTCAGTAGTATGGCAATACATTTGATGTAAAATGGCATTTAAACCAAAACATTATTAGCATTTAACACTGATTAAAGCACATTAGGTGTACTTGAGGTGATCATTGACTACGTTTACATAAACATCAGTAATCAAATTATTTGCCTTAATCTAATTAAGACAATAATATGATTAAGGTGTTTACATGAGTTGCTTTTTGAATGTTTTTTTCATGATCTTGTTTTACTTGTTATAGCACATAATGCGATTAACGTCATTGCGTCACCGCGCTCTCCGCTTTTCCTCCGGAGTTTCATGTAATTTCGAGTGTTTCATTATTAATTTGTCGACTTTAAATGAGGCTTGGCACTTTCATTTTCATTCGGGCATGCTCCCCGTGACAAACGAGATATTGGATGAAACTATGAACTGCTGGAAGAATTGTTATAATGGAAGTTCATACTGCATGCTGAATGGAAGAAAAAAAAAACTCTCCGCATTTCATGATGCAGGTGACCTGTGGTCCTTCACTGACTCGGTAGGTGCAGTGTCAAACAGCCGTGTGTGTGTGTGGACATTCCTGTCACAAAATGCGGCGAGAAGCCCTACATGATGGTAATAGTTTGATTAAGGTGTTTACATTTCTGTACTGCACTTCAATAATGCGGCTAAAATCAGCATACTCCACATGTCTTAATTTGATTTCTGTTTAGTCCTATTATGATTAATCTCACCTTAATCTGATTAAATTAATCAAAAATCGCTGTTTACATGGTAAACTCTTAATCGGAGTATTGTCTTAATCGCATTAAAATCGTATTATTTGTATCCATGTAAACGTAGTCATTATCATTTTTTTGTTGTTTAGCTGCAAGAAATAGAAGCTGTTTTTAATATATAAATTTCAGGTGTTGGTTAGGACAAAGACTCATTTTATTATGGAAAATATTCCTTATGTCATGTGCCGTTACTTTTATTTAGAACACTATTTCAATCAGCCTTTGTTGATGTTGTCGATCTGGCAACCTGCACTTGTGTGTGTTTTGAACCAAGGGTGCAATTCCTAGTTCAACCACTCGGTGTGAAACTTGCATACTGCAAGGGTGCAATCAGGGTTGGCAGGTCCAAGAAAATAATCCAGCCCAATGATGACTCAAAATATGCCCAAAAGTTATAAAAAGTAGCACAATTCTTGGAAATATTTAAATATATAATGTTTTTGGGAAATATTTAACATATCTTTTGATATTTTGTGATAAACATACTTTTACATATACAAGTCAATACTGACACCAAATAATGCAACCTTTCTCAAATATGCTCATAATTGATGTTTTGCTCATTTAACATGTGATGTGCAGTCAGATGGATTTACTCGCTCAGTTGCAGCAGTCCTTAGGTTGCCAAGTATGCATTCTGGTATCAGTGAATCAAGAATGTGCCACGTTATGAAAGTAGTTAAAAAAACCCAGCAACTTCATATCCAAAATTTCTTTGTCCAAAATCGATTAATCGTGCAGGCCTAATCTTAAACTGACCTTGCGCACCCAGAGGGGCATTAGGTGTGTGTTTGGTGAGCGATGGTGAAGGTTGAGCACCACTACACTGAGGATGACAGAAAACGTGACCAGGATCATGGTGATCATCAGGTAGTTGACAATAATAGGAACACCCAGAGAGGTTTCAGGGATTTTGTTGGCCAGCAGAAGCAGGAAGACAGTCAAAGTCAGCAGTACATTGATCGAAAGACCCATCTTCTCCCCTGTAAAGAAAAGATAGCTCTTCTTGATCCAGTCATGCATTCACAAGATAGACTTAATGTGTGTTTTTTGTGATTGGAGTAATTGTACATAATGGAATTAATGGACCTGCTAAGAATTATGATCCGGTACACTTTAAACCAGTAAAATCTTTTTGTCACAGGAACTTAAATAGCTAGAAATATCTGTTATTTACTGAAATTAGACATTTATTAGTTCAAGGACAATAAAACTTGAGTCAAATAAAAAGGCCATTTGTATTGATGAGCCCTCATTTTCTGGCCATATTGGTTTTCTGCCATTTTATGTTCTGGATTTTAAATGCATCTGACTAGCTCTAATGAATTCTGGCAATAGAGAAGCAAAAACACAGTAAAGACCCATTACCTGCATCAGGTGGCAAGTAGAAATTAAATATGGCAATGATGGTGATGAGGATACAGGGCAGGACGATGTTAACAACATAAAACATGGGCTTCCTCTCGATGATCAGGTAGAAGGTTATGTCCTCATACAGATCCTCTCGCACATTCTTCCTAGAAACTTTGTGACGAATGTGCCATTCTCCACTCTCTGAAATGACAGAATACTTATGATTTTTTTTTCCAGTGGATACATCATAGTGTTCAAACAAAGATATTGTGCATTCAACCAGTCTAGCTCAGTGGAGGATTTTATATATATACATGTTAGTCACCAGCAATCTACTTACTGCGGATCGCTGGAGAACTACAATTCTGCCACCAAATGGACAACAAATCACAAATCAACCGCACACATACACCGGTTCCTAATCTCGTCTGATTGCAAACCCTCACAGCTGAAGCTGCTCAAGGACTCATTACACAGACTATGTATACACCACATTTGCTCATACAAATTGCTGAGTGTTTGTTTTGTTAGTTAAAACAAACCTGTAACTTTACGTAGCATTTTCCTTCCCTTGTCTAGCCATGTTTCTTGATTATGTTTTATGTTATCTACTCCTAGACTTGCTCCTAGTTTATCTTACCCTTCTCCGGTTTTACCCAGTTGCTCCAGTTGTTGATCCTTGCCTGATTTATGATCGATTGGATTCGCACCTTTGTGAAAGCCTCCTTCAGTTACAATATGTTGCTTTTATTTTTCAGAGAAGGATTTTTTCTTTTATTTAATTTCAAATTTTTGTTTTACTCAACATCAAATGTCATTCATTGTAACAATAGTTTATTTACCCAAAAATGATGAGGTACGAACATTTTAAATGTTATATATGACAAAGTAATGACAATCATCCTTGATGAAAAACATCAGTGGAATGTGCAAATATTCCAAGAAGTGCAAGAGGAGATGATTCTAAAAGGATTTGACAAACCATGGACTATTTTGTGTAATAAATGGAAGAGCCTTGCAAAAATACATGGCTGGAAAAAAAACTCGGACATAGTGAAACAGGTGGCAAGATTTCGTTACTTTGATGACATGGATATGATTCTTGGTAGAGCGTCACGATTTGGAGTAAAAAATCGAATTGCAATTTATCTGATCAAAATTGCGATTTAAAAGAGCTCCAGGTTTGATGGGGTGGTTTTAACAGCACCAAAGAAAGACAGCATAATCACAAAGTACGCTACACTTTGCTTTTGTTTATTTAAAACCATTTTACCAATAAAGCCATTAAAGTTATCAGTTGACATGACAAATTCAGAAACTACAGTATTTTAAATTCAATTAATTAAATTATGTATAAAATCTCATGTGTGTGTGTGTGTGTGTGTGTGTGTGTGTGTGTGTGTGTGTGTGTGTATAGACGGATGGATGGATAATCAAAATAATTGCAGCTTTTGCAGTTAAAAAAAAAAAAAAAAAAAATCACCAATTGTCATGTCTCTTTCTACCACCATGAACTCGGGTATGATTAATTATAACTTCAGCTTGTTGGTATGCATTCAGAAGCAAGTAAGCTATTGTATATGAAAAAAGTTCTTCTAATGCAGCAACTTCTGTTTACATGTGTGTACTCTTTTAATAATTGGTACCTTTCACTAATTTATCAGAAAGTGACCGGGGATGGAAAAATTTCCATCCCAATGACCATTCAAAATCTGCCCAAAATATTTAAAAAGTGGCCTAATTTTTTTTGCCATGTCCAATCAGAGTCTTTTGCTGCATTATCACAAAGTGGAATATATATCATATCTTCTCTGATATTTTGTGATAAACATACTTGTAAATACAGTATACAAGTCAATACTGACTGATTTTCTGCACACCGAATAACCCTACCTTTCTCAAACACTGTCTTAATTGATGTTTTGCTGATTTAACATTTTATGAGCAGTCAGATGGATTTACTCGCTCAGTTTCAGCAGTCTTTAGGTTGCCATGTATGCATTCTGGGATCAGTATCCATTAAGAACATGCCACTGTTTGAAAGTAGTTAAAAACAAAAAACCTGCAACTTCATATTCAAAACTTCTTTGTCCAAAATCAATTAATCGTCCAGGCCTAATTTTTGGACAAAAGCCAATTGTCACGTCTCTTTCTTCCAACATAAACTCCGGTATGATTAATTATAACTTCAGCTTGTTGGTATGCATTCAGAAGCAAGTAAACTATTGTATTTGAAAAAAGGTCTTCTCCTAATGCAGCAACTTCTGTTTACATGTGTGTACTTATATTTCAACTCATATTTCAAAACTCAAGTTTTCCCCCCACAAAAGTTGTTTCAAGACATTTTACTTTACTTTAATATATTTTTGTCAATGTACTTTGGGCACCAAAATGACAAAAATACAATTTATTTGGAAAAAGTAAAACTATATATATTTAAAGAAATTTAAAAAAGGAAAAAAATCCCCAAATAACACACTAAAAGGTGAAATAATGTATAAATTGTGTTTTAAATGGTTTAAGATTGGCAAGAGAATGTTATCATGCTGTTACCGCTAAAGCCTGTGTCCAAGATTATCTCTTTTATTTCCTTTCCCCTTTTATCCAGGGCATGTTGAAGATCCACCTCTGACGAATCATATGTATATGAGCGGAAAACCATGGTACAATTTTGCCAGTCAAAAGGAAAGTATGTCACCTGCAGATGAAGAAAAAGACAACGAAAAAAGAGATTTTTTATGTAAGTGTGTGCACCGGCTTTCCTTTCAGATCTTTTTTTAATCATCTCTGCTTTTCTCACACACAAAGACAAGTCAGAACATCAAACGCTGGCAAACTAGAGCAAGGCCAAACAAAAGCAGCACTACAAATGAGGAGGGAAGAAAAGTTCACAAAACAACTACAAACAAATCGGAAAAGGAAAGAGAGACTTTTTGTTTTTAAAAGATGAACTTCTCGCCAGGAGTGTACAGCTGTAATATATTCATAGCACAGTTGTGCTGAGTATAAACACTTGTGATTTAACGCTCCATTACACTTCTTATGATTTTACACTTCATTACAGTATTTAAAGGTCTCATCCATAACTAATGCCTATTCCTACAGTATTTACCACAAGGTGCTGAGCGTTCATCAACAAGAACTATGAGTGCTCAAAAGAAAGCATTTATACACATCTAGAATTTTTATGGCATGTTGTTAATGTTTCACACAGCACTAATTTACACAATTAGAACATTATGCAGCACCTGACTTTTATTGCTTCATCGTGATTTACACATTTCCTACAAATGCAGTAAAAATTGCTGTTGTGTGGCAAATTTTACCTTCACTCCGCAGGAACTCTTGTAAAGAGCTGGTGGAGTCCATGTCACGCGGCCATTACTGTAGGCCTGCACGTGGACCTGTAGCGCCACACCGAACACGCCATCATTACTGCACACACAAACAGGAATTTAAGTGCACATAAACTTGTAAACTGTTACTAAAACATAAAAACACTCAGTTATACTGAGAAACATAGACTAGGCATTATGTCTACAAACACAATTACATACTACTAGTTGCCACATACTGCATTGATTCAATAAGTACCTACATATTTGGTATGTTCAAAAATTCTCCAGAAATATGCTTATTTATTACCGAATAAAATACCCCTAGAATCAGAATGTCCTTATTGACCATATTTGGAATGGTCATGAATAAAAATGAGCTCAGGTCTCAGTGCTTGCTTTCTCTCTTACACAATCACATACATACATGCATGCACACATATACACAATGTATAAATAAAATATGAAATAAAACAGACACAGAGTAATATATATATATATATATATATATATATATATATATATATATATATATATATATATATATATATATATATATATATATATATTAGTGCTGTCAAAATTAGTGCGTTAACGCATGCGATTAATTTGAAATATTTAACGCGTTAAAAAAATTTACACAGTTAACGCAGTTGCAGTTTTTTTTTTCTTTCCTGTTGTGGTCGCATGTGTTCAACATGCAAAGAAATATGGATAAGACCAAGGAAGCACTTTTAGAAGGCAAGTTTCAGTATAAAACAATTAATGTCGCATTACCAGGCTATCCAGCATTTCCTCCAGAGTGTGATGCAATTTCGGGTGTTTCATTTTTAACTTTCGACTTTGGTTTTTAAGGGAATTTGATACCACAAGGCAAACGTAACAAAAAACCTCCGCATTTCGGGACTCGGTGGTCCGTTAAGGTAATCAAAAATTGCTGCTTACATGGTAGACTCCTAATAAGAGTATTATCTTAATCATATTAAAATCGGAGTGTGTACTCAGTATGGACAACAATGTACTCAGAAAGTGTACTCAGAAATGTACTCAGAAAGTGCCAGATGAAGTCGCGAGCTGTCAAAGACAGCGCATTCCACTGCCTTTCAGCATGAGCACTCCAATGTTTCATTAAGTTTGACGTGTTTCCCCCTTAAACGCAACTTTTGTAAAGTTTTTACAAAAGCCTCTGCTTCGTGTTGTTGTATTAGAATCCTTGTGAAATACAGCCAAATTTTAGGATGCTTAGTTTAAGCTAATTTGATGAATGCGATCTGACTCTGACTCTGCAGAGTGTGTCTGTGTGCGCGCGCGCGCATTTCTTAGCAACAAACCTGCCTAAACGTCGTTGTCCGTAGCCACTAAATCAAAAACGAATTGCCGTGAGATTGCGTTACACTCTCAGCTCACATCATTCAAAAGAAAAGGTCCATATTGTACCCCTATAATGTTAACAGACTGGACTGTCTTAGCAACTGGCTGAATGTAAAGGAGGACTAAGCAAAATTGTTTCTTTTTTATAATTAATGTTCTTAACTCACAGTACAACTTTACAATGAGTACAATTGTTTGTATTAAATAATTTATTATTATGATAATTTTCTATTTTCCATATCTGCAATGCCTGTATTTTGGCATTTTTTTGCAGTCCACTTAGAATCCAACATGGAAATCAATTTTTTCTTTATTGGCATTTACTTTTTTGAAATTCAAATGGCATTAACATGCCTGTGTTTTAATTTCTGTGATAAATATGGCTGTCAAGCCAGGATCTTGATGGTTTATTGTGGGTCTGTTGTTTACATGAAGAAATCTGTATTACAAGTTAAACAAAAATTCTAATAACAATTATATTTTGAATTTAAATAGTTTTTTCTTGCGTTTACATAAATTTTACATTTGAATAGCCAAAATTAAAAGTTTCAGTCTTTCAAATGTGATTAATCACGATTAATTTTCAAAAAAAGTGTGATTAATTAGTTAATTTTTTTTAATCAATTGACAACACTAATATATATATATATATATATATATATATATATATATATATATATATATATATATATATATATATATATATATATATATATATATATATATATATCTATCTATCTATATATATATTTATTTATTTATTTATTAATGGTGGGCCGTTATCGGCATTAACGCAAGACTCTTATCGTGCGGTAAAATAAAATATCGCCGTTATCAATTCTCAAAGTTGGATTGGGAGCTAGGTCTACTGTACGGCAGCTATGATGACTTTCACCATGATATTTTAGCGCGGATGTATACCTGACAGGTGAGCCATCTGACAAAAAAGTGCCCTTCTAAATCAAATCAGCAGGATGCCTGATTTAACTGCAGTTCAGCAGTTTCACTTTAACTCATGAACATTTCATTCATACCGCCGTGACAAACTGGGGTATTAGACGCAAATAATGTGTAAGGACTGGTGAGAGTGTTATGGAATTTAATAACGCAGGCCAAATGGACTAAACCTATAGTAGTTCAATCGTACATACAGTACCAGGTGCAAATTTATCTCACCCTATTTAACTGGAAAGGTTGACATTCCAGTTTTCACTGACTTTGCAAGCTGGCGATCTGTTCTTAAGTGTTAGAGATTAGTAATGTCCTGTGGTCGCAGATGAGCTCAAGTCAAACCAAAAGCCTGTACACTTATTAATATTTCCCATTACCTACTAAGAATTTCAGAATGCTATGGAATAACATAAAATATATAGTAAACAACTACTTACATTTCAGTCTGTTCACACAAATCATATTACTTGGTATGCAGCATGCAAAGTACATCAACTACTTATCCTTTTAATCTAGCACTTGACAGTCATTGGTGGTTAAAAGTTGACAACTCTGAAATTTATTATTTACTGTTTTTTTATTTTACACTACACCAACAGTTCAGAAAGATTTACATTTTAAGCCCTTAAACAATCCAGCGCTGGTGTAAAATCCTCACCGGACACAAAAACAGGCCTTTAAAACTTCCCATCTATTACGCTAATGGTGCTTGGGGACTCGAAGATGTCCCTCATTGAACAGTGTGTGGGAGTGAATGCAGGAACAGAGAGGCTGCTGGCGGAGTGTGCTGTTGTTTAATTGGCTATAAAGCAGAGATAAATGAAGAAAGGAGGATATTTACACCAGCAGTGATGGGGGTCTACCTGGGCTTTACAACGAGAGTGTTAGAAAAAAGGAACCGACAGAGACAGAAAGTAATGTTTGTGCATGCATCTCCTGACAAGCTTCACAACAGCTTTGATAATTTCTGTGCTATTTCTGCTGTTCTTGCAGAAACTCAGCAAAGGCTCTCGAAGATAATGTGCCTGGCATTCGTAGGGTCTTAGATATTATGTGAAGCAAAACACACACACACACACACTCTCAACTCACTTGTTGATGAGAACAATATCAGGAAGCCACACTTTTCCAGAAGAGATACGCAATACATCAACTCCTCCATAATCTTTGGGATTCCAGGAGAAGCGATAATCATTCCACTCCTGCAAGAGCACAAAAGGTGTGTGTTCAAATGGAGATAAACTAGGGTCATCGTCCTAATTATAAGTACACATAGTTCATCATTTAATCAAATGATCCGGCTTGTGTCATTAACTCTACAAAATGCAATATCTCCGCACATTTGTCCATACACTATCAGCGGCATTTGCATAATTTTTCATTTTGCATCTCAAGTTATGCTATATTGATCCTAGCTATTATTGTCAGAGATGTTCTTGTGCGGTAAAGCTGTAATTTCAGCCCAGTAAATTTTTATGATATATGACTTTTCTTTGATGCTCAGTAAAGCTTTATGAATTTGAATAGAGCTTAAGATGTTTGTCAAAACAACGACACACAGGAGGAAAAAAAAAGTGCTGACTTACCAAGTTCATCATAACAATAGTGTTCATCTCCTCATCTTTCATGTTCTAGAGCAAAAAAAAACATAGAACAAGTGTTAAGAGCAGGGCTCTCAAACTCAATTTACTTGGGGGCCGCTGGAGGCAGAGACTGGGTGAGGCTGGGCAGGCATCTGGTTTTCCACAAGAAATTAATTAAATTATTAATTTTAACAATCTTATTTTGTGTTAAAAAAAAGAGATTTGAGAAGATTGGAATTTTTTCCAATTAATTCACAAAATAAAATGAAAAAATAAACAAATACAAAATAAGAAAATAAATTATTCAGTAATAAATAGTAATAATAATAACAACAATAATAATAATATTAATAATAATAATAATATATAATTAGATTTACTGTTATCTGTCGTATCATATAGAAATATATGTAATGTTTATTGTGTGAGGCAATGCAAATACAATGCAGGTAGAGCGATGCAAATGACCCACAAATAACAGAGCGACCCTGTATAATTGGTCCGGGTTACAAGGGACTCTTATTGCCGATGGACAGGTGTCGATGTACATTAGGCTGCATTAAGTTCCTCGCTTTTCTTTATACCGCTGCATAGGCATCACTTAGATTTCTTTTCTGTATAGAAATTCTCCCTCTTTCTGTTTAGATTTCTCCCTGTGCGCGAAACAATAACCACCAACCAATGAGAGTGATTGTAAATGCAAGAAAGATGATTGGTTGAAAAGATTGTTCCGGACCAATTGTTAAACATGAATTTTGCTTTAACTAGCGCATGACCACAGCCATGCGTGCGCACACACACAATCTTCTCTGCGCTTATTCTCTCTCTCTCCCTCCCTCTCTCTCTCTCTCTCTCTCTCTCTCTCTCTCTCTCTCTCTCTCTCTCACACACACATACAGTTGAAGTCAGATTTATTAGCCCCCCTCTTTATTTTTTTTCCACAATTTCTGCTTAACGGAGAAAAGATTTTTTTCAACACATTTCTAAACTTAATAGTTTTAATAACTGATTTCTAATAACTGATTTATTTTATCTTTGCCATGATGACAGTAAATAATATTTGACTAGATAATTTTCAAGACACTTCTATACAGCTTAAAGCGAGATTTAAAGGCTTAACTAGGTTAATTAGGTTAATTAGGCAGGTTATTGTATAATGATGGTTTGTTCTTTAGACTATCAGGAAAAAAATTTAGCTTAAAAGGGCTAATAATTTTGACCTTAAAATGTTTTTTAAAAAAATTTAAAACTGCTTTTAATCCAGCCAAAATGAAAGAAATAAGACTTTCTCCAGAGGAAAAAATATTATCAGATATACTGTGAAAATTTCCTTGTTCTGTTAAACATCATTTGGGAAATATTTTAAAAAAGATAATAATAAAAAAATAAAAATAAATAAATAAAAAATCAAAAAAAAAAATCAAAGGGGGGCTAATAATTCTGACTTCACTGCTCACAAGTTAATGCCGAATCAATTAAAATAAATCCTGGAAAGAAAAACTCAAATATCTGACATTCCCCAGAACAGGATCCGGCGAGATCCGGCTCAAATTAAGCACTGATTAATATACATTTATGTACAGTATAAAGTTCCGCTGAGCAACAACTTAAAAACCTTTTTTTGAAGTGTGTGAATGAAGCATGCTGGGATAAATGTCCGCGTGTTTCCAAAAGAAACGAGGCAGCCATCCAGGCATGGGAGAAAACACTTCATGGCAACGCTGCTTCACTCATTGGGAAATGTTTCTCTGCCTGCGTCAAGTCCAGCTGATTTCCCGCCCCCGAGAGCCATATACCCCACCGTGATTGGTGAGTTCGTTCAGCTCCACACAGAAAACTGTAATGTGCTATACTTATCAAACTCGCGGACCGCACTAACATTAAACTTTTAAATTCAGGCGCGGGCCACAAACTATTGTCTCCCGTGCTGCGAAACTCATTTCCTGGAGTGCCGCAGCTCTGCATATTTTATCTCCAACCACCTCTAACTCACACCTGCTTGATAGTCTCTAGTAGTCTTGAACACCTTGATTAGTTGGATCAGCTGTGTTTGATTAGGGTTGGAGCCAAACTGCAGAGCTGTGGCCATCCAGGAATCGAGTTTCTCAACCTTGTTCCTGGAAGACCACCAGCTCTGCACATTTTCCTTGTCTCCTCAACCAAACACACCTGACTCAGATCATCAGCTCATAAGAAGAAACTGAAAGGCCTGTAATGAGTGTGACAAACAAGGAGACATCCAAAACATGCAGTGTTGGTGGTCCTCCAGGAACGTGGTAGAAAAACACTGGTTTAGAGGATCAATATCCCCACATTAAAGACATGATTGGCTGATCTTAACTGATAGTTCCTCCATAATCAAAATTCTTTAGTATCTTTTCTCTGTTGAACACGAAAAGATATTAAGAAGTATGTTGGAAACTGGCAGCCATTGGTTACTTACAGTTTAGACACGAAGTACTTTTTTTTGAGTTACTTTTAATTCCGCCAGTGGGAATAGTTTCAAAGACATATAAAGTGCTACTCTGTCTGGCCTCTTTTTCAGCAGCACTGGTTTCTGAAGTACTTTCTCATTCATTTTCTCAAAGGTATATATATTAAAAAGCCTTTGATAATGTGTTACATGCCATGAACTAAACTAACCCGAGGTGAAGCACAACATTCTAAACTTTTAGATTTTGAAGTACTTGAAAGTCAGACAAAAAGGCAGAAGACTTTGAACATAAAGGCTTTAATGAGGGGAAACATTACAATCTTTGTGTTTCTGAAAACTTGTGCATGGCAGTCAAATGATGGATTAATCTAGATCCAGCTATTTAAAGTTTGTACCTATTGGTATCTACAGACACAATAAAGACCAAGTTTAATGCAGCATGGAGAAATGTATTTTTATTTATTTCAATAAAATTGGCTGGAATAATTTTTTTAAAATTTGCCAGGTCAAAAGTTTTAACCCCCTTAGATAATTATACTTTTTTTTTTTTAATGGCCACTGATAAAACCCCCTTTGTCCAAAGGTTGTCCTAATTAACTTGCTTAGGTAACATAATTAACCTAGTTAAACTTTTAAGAGAGACCTATTATGCAAAAATCACTTTTATAAGAGGTTTAAACACAGTTGTGTGTCTGTCGCAATATAACCAGCTTGTAATGGTAAAAATTTTATTAGTTTTATTTTTTATAATCAGTTCTAAAAAAAATAAATAAAAAGTTTGCAGAAACACTTTGATTGACATTCTCTCTTTGTACATGTCATCAGAGAGCGAAAGCTCCTCCCATTAGTGACAATCTCACCCTTATTAGTAAAGGACTTGAGTCTTGTTTTTGAATCTGCCACTATGCTGATTCATAGGCATTTGTAGCTCCACCCTCTTATGAAAAAAAGAGCAAAATGTAATTCGAATTTAAAGCGAGTCACAATAATGGCACAACTAAAATCAAAGCCTAAAAGTGTCAGTTTCAAAGAGTTAACATTATTTGTGGGGTATTTTGAGCTGAAACTTCACATACACACCCTAAGGACATCAGAGACTTTATCTTTTAAAAAGGGGCATAATAGGTCCTCTTTAAATTGCACTTTAAGCTGAATACTAGTATCTTGCTAAATAACAAATAAAATATTATTCCATCATCATAGCAAAGAACTAGAAAACTAGAAAAATAAACGATTTTATTACAAATTAGTAATTGAAACTGTTGTTTAAAAATGTGTTACAGAATTTGATAAAAAAATTGAGTCAACACAAAAAATGGGACCCCTATCTGAAATGGGAAAAGAGGGTGATGGGTAGTGCCAGACTGGTTTTGCATATTTTATTTGCTATTTCTACTCAGAATTGTGTAAAAAAAAAAAAAAAAAAGTGATTTATGTGAATGATTTTCGACTATATGTGCTCAAAACTTAATAACTGCTTATCATACATTTATGGTTTACAACACAAGTCCAATTAGAAGAACTTGTTTGTTAAACAAAACTACAGTAGCTTTCTCATATAATACATTGCCTAAAAGACTATTATTCCATAATATTAATAAAATTAATCTGAAAACTGAATAAATCTATATTTACACACATTTAAACCATTAAATAAATTAATTGAATGATGGGCTTAAAAATCTGTGTGCACAGATTCCGTGAGGGGCTAGTGATGGAATATGACTAGCGGACAAGGGAAAGACCTGAGACTCAATGGTTAGAACAGAATCAAGTCCTGAAAGCTATTTAAAACTAGCGTAGGAATGTCAGCTGTCCCAGTCTCCATACAGAGTACAAACACTGGGGGATGGGTCACACACACACACTTCATATTATTAATATGTGCTTCAAGGCTGAATACCGTTATGTGGAGTGCTACATGAATGTTATCTCAATATGTGTTTTGCTTTGACAACATGGGGTTTTCTGGAGCAAAATTCATTTGAAATTACAGCTTATAAAGCCCATAAAGAGTCATGTTCCTTTCTGCTTTGAATAATGAAAAGAAGATATTGATAAGGAAAAGAAAAAAAAAGAAATATTAACTTGGAGACATCTATGGGATTGCAGATCAGTTTGTGCACGGTTACCCGAGACCTGCTCATTAAATCCTTGTGTTAGGAAGTGATGGATACTATTGCCTGATTCACATACCAAATTCACACAGTGAACAGCTGAACCAACCATCAGACCTGCTTAAAACTAGCCTTTCTTATTTGCCTACATAGAAATGGGGCTGTTTATCTTTGGCAAACAGACTCTAACTAATTTTTTTTGTATTTTATAAATGGGGTGATACTACTTGTTATTTTTGTAATTTTTTGTTATTATGTTATTCATGATTTCAGTTTTATTATATTTTTGTGTCATTAATTTTGATAGTATAAGACCTCACACACAAACTGCAGTTCAAAATGCTTTTTAATAAAACACAAATACACCAACTACAAAAGGGCAAACGTGTGTGTTTGTATATTCATACCAGGCTGACGAACGATGAAAGAATCATGCCTATCCTCACGACAACCTTTTCCTCTGGGTTCCTTGCAGGCCGAACTTTACTGTTGTATGTAGAAAACAGTTTCTTCATCAGTTTATCTTCCATTTCGGATGCACCTACAGAAAACATGTTGCTTTTATTTGTTTAACAAAGCAGATGTAGACAAAAACACAAATCTAATTTAGGTTTTTTTTTTTAGTATTAAAAGCCTTGCAGTTTAAAACCTGGTCAGTAACACTTTATATTAAGTGGCCTTAACTACTATGCACTTGCATTAAAATACACTCTTTAAAAAATGGTACAATGTTGTACTAAAGAAGGTACAAACCCTTGTCACTGGGGCAGTACCTTTTTATAGAACAGAATTGTACCTTAAGACAAAGAAACAAATTTGTACCATTGCAGTCTGTACCTTTAAGGTCATGATTTGTACCATGGGAAACCAAAATGTACCTTTGGTTTTTTAAACCTGCAGATCCAACATTGTACCTTCATCAAAAGTACAAATCTTATCCATGAAGGTACCACTACAGTGACAAGACACTTTGTACCTTAACAGTGTCAAACGCGTTTCTTTAAGAAATATTTAAAGGCATTTTGCTTTATCCAAAACGTGACAATTTACTTTCTTTTTTAAAATTAAGTTTCTTTTTCAATTAACTTTCTTTTTGTGCAAATATACCTTTTCCATTTACAATAAAGAACAAAAAATACTTTAACATCAATCAGAAGATCTATTTTTTGCTAAACATTTCACAAAAATGTTCCAGAAACACATTCTCCCATGTACAATATAAAACTGCCAGCAGCTATAGCTCTCTGCAACTCTCACATGGTCACCCACTAAAGCTAAGCAGGGCTGTGCCCGGTCAGTACCTGGATGGGAGACCACATGGAAAAGCTGGGTTGCTGCTGGAAGTGATGTTAGTGAGGCCAGCAAGGGGGCGCCCAACCTGTGGTCTGTGTGGGTCCTAATGCCCCAGTATAGTGACGGGGACTCTATACTGTAATTGAGCGCCGTCTTTCGGATGAGACGTTAACCCCTAGGTCCTAACTCTCTGTGGTCATTAAAAATCCCAGGATGTCCTTTGAAAAAGAGTAGGGGTTTAACCCCAGCATCCTGGCCAAGTCTGCCCACTGGCCTCTGTCCACCATGGCCTCCTAATCAACCCCATATCATAATTGGCTTAATTGGCCTCTCCACCAATCAGCTGGTGTGTGGTGTGCGGTCTGGCGCAAAAATGGCTGCCGTCGCATCATCCAGGTTGATGCTACACAGTGGTGGTGGTGGATAAGGACATTCCCCATATGTGTAAAGCGCTTTGAAAAACTTTTTTCTCCAATTTTCACACAATACCTTTATAATGACTTTAAAAGTTCATTTAATATACTTAATTTTACAGTAGAAATAAAACTATGCAGAAGTATTGTAACGAGATATGCACAAAGTTTGATTAGTTTTACAATACTAAAATGTCTGCATGAACACTTCTCTTGTATATGCAAGACTTTGCCAGTTCACGTGCGTAGCGGAAAATAAATGCCAAATGATGTGGATATCGATAATGAATCCAAATGCCTACCAAATGTTTATTAAATATGCCTTAAATGTTTAGTTTACAATACCTATAGTTTTGTTTTATGAGTTCTGTTTTATAGAACTTAATAATTAGTTTATGAGTTTTTTAAGCATATGCTTTTAAATGATGATTCATGTTTTAATATGGAAATTATTCATAAAATCACTTTGCCTTTCCAGTAATATTTATTTTCATAGATATTGAAATAAAGGAGTTGTTTATAAGACTTTTTTATGAGAACAATTGTGTACCTTCATTTCAACTGTACTATAAAAGGTACAGAACAGTATCATAAGAGGTCTTCTGTACTATATGTGGTACAACTTTTACAAAAGGTACAAAACTGTTCCTTAAGGAACATTATTTGTAACACCATGCACCTTTTTTTTAGAGTGTATAAATGCAATGTGCTTACTGTGTTAATAACATATTGCAGAACACTTGTAGTGCTCTTGAGGTGGGATATGGGTAGGGTGCTAGTGTAAAAGCACCCTAAGAAACTTTGAAATGTATGACACGTAATAGAAATATATGATATTATCAGACATTTGAGTTCAAGTCAAATAAAAATACAAATGTATTTAAATATCTATTTGATAATATCATGTTGGACCAACTCAATTGCATTTAATTGTGTAAATAGTAGTTTTTTTTTGTTGGTGTTACACAAATTGATTGGATGTTAGTCCTGCCCTAATTAAATAGAGTTCATCCAATGAGTTATTTTTTTGAGTGTAGTTAAGACCACTTAATATAAAGTGGGACCACTTTGTCTTCTGTACAGCACAGTTTACGGTCTAATCTTTGTACACAGCCCAGTGTTCTGATGGATGGATGGATGGATTGATGGCTTGAGCTGCAGATTTGAACTTTACACATAAAGGCTCACAGATAAGAGATTCAGCCTTGGGTGTTCTTGGACCTGCATCATGCACAGTTTTGAGGGTGATTGTTTACTCCACCTGCCCGCCTGTCGCTGATGCTTTTATGCATCGCGTCTGCTGTTCTTTTCTCCACAGCTTTCGAAGGTTAGGCACATTTATATGCAGGCCTTCTAGGGGCGCCACATTCATCAAGTCTCGCCCGCTCGAGCCCTCCAGAATACGAACTGACAGTTACAAACGACACGCGTCACCCCACACGCCACCTTCATTACCAGCCGCCACCACCAACGGCTGCTGCTTTGAGTGTATGCACACATTCACAGCGGTTTTACTGTGGTTTTTGACCAATGCTTCTAGTGGGTAATAACTTCAAGCAGCTCTTATTGAGAAAAGAAACCCCAATGCTTTAAATGGCAGCATCATGGGAGACTGTAAAGGAAATACAAAATCTTTATTTTTCCTGCATGAGCTTTTAAATAGCAAAATAAATGAGGCCTTACGGAGAAAATGCCATCTGGTGCTCAGCAGTCCCATTGAAAGCTTCCCTAAAATAATTACCGCAATTAACCTCTCTGAAACACCTTTAAATCAACTTTAATATAAAGAGTTACTGATGATAGACTGACTCGAGGTTAATTTGCAGATTTCCCAGGGGTATTTATAAAACAATGTTTTACTTTGGTACCATTTTCACTCAAGTGGTAAATTTGGATAGATTTGAATACCTGCTTTCTTGATTTTTGCTTTCGCCAACTATTCCAGCATATGTTTTGCACAGCGGATGCCCTTCCAGCCGCAACCCAGTACTGGGAAACACCAATACACTGTCGTATTCACACACACACACCATGGTTCACCGTGATTTGGCAAGGTCATAGTTTAAAAACCGTTAAAATGTTCTGTTATACCATTCCTACGATCAGGACCTGACATTAACACCCACCGACCAACCAAATGCGGGTAGATTTCAGCTGTGGCGGGTTAGACAGCCACTCCCACTAGCCACTTTGGCTGATTGAAAATAATTTTTAAATTGCTAGTGCTGGCTCGTCGCTAAAGATTAGAATGTTAGTCTATGACCGATTGTCATTATGCGTGCAAATGTGATCTTAGAATTGAGAAGCAGCATGACTGACAAATAACTGTTCACGCAAGCAAACGAAAGCAAGTGAATAACGAATGAGAGGATTATGCGCACAGTGAGACACAGGCAATGCTTACTCACTTACGAGAGCTTTAGTGTCGTGCATACAGCTGGTGTACGCGAGTGTTGTAAAAGCTTGCATGCTCTCGTTTCCTTGTGCGAAGCAACCATGTCTGGAAACGCAACTGGTGCGATTGGTTCCCTTTGAAATAGACTAGAAAAATGCGATGCTCGTGCACCCACAGTCCAACTACTTTCTAGAGCTTGAGATTCTTTGTAAACATCTTTTTAGCATGCCAAAGTCAAATTCATCCATATTTAATATATTGTCCCAACAACAAAATTGTGGTAAGTAAAAATGGCTAGTGGCTAGTAACATTGGAAACTACTAGCCACAGTGGCTGGTGATTAAAAAAAAAGTTAATGTCAAGCCCTGCCTACGATATATGGATGTTTTTTTTTACACGCTTTATGACAAATTGATTTTGGTTTTTAGGGCAACAGTATCTCCAGCAGAAGAGGATCCTCCACATCAAAATCTACTTCCCAGTACTGTGGAGCACCCCACAGAATCTCCACAAAGAAATGCCAACAGGCCCAGCCGGGACTCGAACAAGCAAACTTCTTGCTGTGAGGCGACAGTGCTAACCACTGAGCCACCATGCTGCCACTACATGCTTAAACGTTTACTCATTTTAAAACAACTTAAGCATGAAAATGCTCTAAAGTGTGTTCGGTTTTGGAGATTTGTTTAGTCTAGACAAAAAACGATACTTTGTCATTTGTAAAACAAACCTAAATATACAAAGAAAAATTAGGTGAAACGATTATGTTTCATGTCTATATAATGTCATTTTTTAAGTCTATAAATTGTGTAAAGGAGTCAAAACATTGTTAATAATTCTTCCATCACACACAAACTGTAAAAGATAGGCTGCAAGGAGATGCGTTTCTGACTGCTGTATTACAAAAGACAAAAATGGTCCGTTTCCAATTCATATCACCCTTACAGATTAATAAAATATACCAAGAACAGTAATGTAGGCTGCAGATTTAAAGGTTTAATTCACCTAAAATTTAAAATTATGGTATCGATTACTTTCCTTCATGTTGTTCCAATCGCCTGAGATCAAAGTCGAGAAAAATACCAAAAAACATCCTCAAAACAAACCACATGGCCTCAGTGGTTCAATCAAATCAAGCTATGGGAATATTTTTTGTGCACACATAAAAGACAAATTATGACTTTATTGAACAGTTTATGCTCCCCAGCGTCTGTATAGGGTGCACGTTCATGAGTGCCTTGTGTGACTTCCTCGGTTTTTTGATACTGTTCTTGACTTTAAATGAGCCAGGACCTTTGCTGTCACTAGAGGTGGAGGAAGCGCTCAGGTTTCATATAAAATATCTTAATTTGTGTTCTGAGGATGAATGAAGGTCTTATAGGTTTTGGAAAGGCATGCGGGTGAGTAATTCATAACAAAATTTTCATTTTTGGGGTGAACAAACCCTTTAAGAGTATTTACTGTATATCGTCAAAAGGTGATCCATTAGATTGTCATATGATTTTTTCCCAATCATAGAGGTAGATTGTGAAAGATGTAATAATTGTATACATAAATGTAACTTACGATTCACTATAGCTGGCACACTGACAAATTTGTCACAGTTTGGCTTGCATGATATTGCAGTTGACCTTTCAACACGGGGGTGAGTAACTGTAGTTTAGCTACCTCTGTCATGTTAAGATCTCTATTTATCATAAAGTATATGGGCATGGGACGATAACCGGTTTCAAGGTATACCGTGGTTTGGAAAAGTCAAGGTTTTAAAACTAGCAGAATTTTCTGCTATACCGCTCCTAAAGTAAGTGTAAGGTTTTTTTTAATTTACGTTTTTTTTTTGGGACATTATTTCCAGCAAAAAAAAAAAAAAAGATCTCCAAAGATGCTGTTTAAAATTGTAAAGAATTCTGTGTTTTTGAAACAAATGAAGACAGCAGAAGTCAATGACTCATTTAAATTATTAAGCCCGACAGGTCTACTGCTCCACAATACTTTGAATGCTTCTCAAAATAAAATATATTGTGTTTAAAGGGGGAAAATGTTTTAGTTTTTTTTTTTTGCCGAGTCATTTAAAAACTAAATATTTCAGAGCAGTAATCACAATACCATGAAACTGTGACATTTTTATTCAATGTTATCATACGCTCAGAATCTTATCCCAGCCCATGCTTAATAGTATATGGTATACTATAAAACAATGTCCTATAATTCTGGTCTGATTCAACAACTGCCCACAAATTTAATCAAACTAAAAACACATAAGTACATCAAAATACGTGCTGATTAAACTTTTTACAATCTAAACTGTGTATTAAAATTAACAAAACAGATTGAAATTACACTTTACCCCACATGAAAAAAAATTGTACTGTAATTTATAGTAAATAGAAATACTACAGTCTGTTTGAAACGTTATAAAGAGTGTATCATATTGTATATATTAATGTATTATTTGCAACACTTTATTAATGAATAACACTGAATAATGTAGTGTTAACTACCATGAACTAGTAAGCTGCAATAAAAACTGTATAGTATACTTAATATAGATTTGGATTTTACTGCAGCAAACGGTGGTTTATTGTATTATAATATACCCTATATATATATATATATATATATATATATATATATATATATATATATATATATATATATATATATATATTGTTACCCAACAATACAACTTCATAGATTTATATATATATATATATATATATATATATATATA
Organism: Danio aesculapii; assembly: GCF_903798145.1. NCBI lineage: Eukaryota > Metazoa > Chordata > Actinopteri > Cypriniformes > Danionidae > Danio > Danio aesculapii. The sequence goes on along the minus strand of NC_079441.1, from coordinate 20,828,267 downwards.
TATATATATATATATATATATATATATATATATATATATATATATATATATATATATATGAAGTAGTATTGTTGGGTAAGTTGTATATATTACTATAGTAGTGTTACCACAGCAAGTATAGAATTACCACAACAGATTAACTCAAGTACTTTACTATAGTATGGTTCAAAAACACTTCACATATTACTTATTTTCTATTTGGGGTATTTTAACTGTATTAAGAACTCAATTAGTTATTTGTGAAGACATTTATGAAAATAACCGAAGGTGTCTAATACTTCAACTAAAACCAAACACAAAAACATGTTTTGTTTTTGTTGTAAAACCACGGTAAGCACTTAAAACCCATGATTTTCCTACACTAGCCAAACTATTGTATTTGTTGTAACTGTGGATATACAACTGGCTAATTAAACAGTGACTACATTTTATTACTATAAAAAAATGTAAGCAAATGGAAGTGGATGAAACGCAGCTTAAAAAGTTAGACTGTGAAACGAGTGACACGTTTTTGAAACGTCTTAAGGGTAATGTTTGAAAATATGAACAATCTTGGTGACTTGTTTGGAAAATGATACTACAATTCACCACTTAATGTTAATGTTACGTTTGAAAACTGTAGCAAACGATTTCATTTTAAACTAATAAAGATGACAACAAGAAAGTAAAGCTTTATATTGACCTCTTTCAAACTCCTTTTGTGTTTAGGAGGTCAAAATATGGATTTACTGTCGGATAATCATATCAAAGCACGCGTGACGTAACTTTACAGTTCACAGGGCTTTCACACGTGCGCGTTTCACATTCACATTAATCTTCCACTTACCTGTCATAGCGCCCAGGCCACAGAGGCAGCAGGTGATAATAAACCAATCCTGGGCCTTCATGGTGATTCACCAAATAAAACTACCGTAGTTTCTTCATAGAATTTTTACTTGGGGGTCCATTCCTGTCTTTTCCAGCACACACAGTTGGCGTTAAGTCAGACCGCTGTCTATGCTCAGGTTACAAAGCGCGCTGCTGTGCGCGCGCACGCATGAGACTTGGATTCACGCGCACACACCAAATAAAAGTGTTTCACTAAATCACTGGATACAAATATTTCATTTATGTAAATATTTCATTCAAGTAAAGACAAGAAATAAAGAGCCTCATATAACTTAACGTATCGTAAATAATTATGAATTAATCGTAGGCCTAAATACATTGGCCTTTTTGACTGAGTAACTTATCTATTTTTATTCATATTTCATGTTTTTATAAACCCAAAATGTGTCAATTAATTAAACGTGGATTAAAGATGGATTATTTGCTTTCAAATGAGTTATTCAAAATTAATATTAGCTTGATGCCTATCACAGATTAGTTTAAAAATATATATTTTTTCAGGTTCTCTAACAATAGATGTAATGAGTCCAGTTCTATAGCAAGCATACAATAGCATACTTGATATAGCATACTAAACAGACTGTAAAAGTACCATTTTGAGTAAAGTTAGCCCCTTAAAGGGCCATGCAACCCCCCTCTTTCGGTTCAAGTCTACCTCAGAATTTTTGCAAAAACTGCTGGGAGATGGGCGTGGAGCTCTGTGAGCAGAGGGTGGAGTGGCCGTGGCCAGCAGAGCAGGGGAAAAAAAGGGGAGCGAACAACTGTCAGTTGGCTCACAAAATCAGACACAAACCGTGAGGAGACCCATGATTTTAGTCTACAAAGTTAAAATGCAAAGAAATAAACAGTAAGTAATTTATTGCCCTGCTACATTTGTTATTCATAATTTCATATACACATAACGACAATTTGTTATATAATCATAAAGATAATCATGTTTACATAAACACTATAAATGGGGAGGACTTTTCTCATTCTCAATGTGCACATGCGATCTCATCCAGTCATTTCACAGCTTGGCAGGTCTGCCTTGCCTATAGAATGCACGTGCAGTCCTGAATAATTAAGAAGCAGGGTCTTCTCATAGGATAAGAAAACTCCATTATGAATAATGAGAAACCGACGTGTCATCACTCCACTAGCAGATGCACACTACATCACCGATTTTGATCTCACCCCAAAAATTATTTTAAACCCGGAACATAAAATTAGCTGACAAAAGTTAAAAATTATCCAGATGAAAAAGTAACAAAGGGCTTAAATTCACTGAAGAGAACTAATTATCTATTGCAAATCCATATGAACATACAGTACTAAAAGAGAGCATGCATTTACATGCATGTACATATAAATGTAAGTTTGATCCCATATGATGTTTGAGTTTCTGAAAGCACCCATTGTCTGACACATTAAAAATAATGAACATTTTAAACTACTTCCAACAGGTCGACACAGAGTCAGTCCTCCCCAAATGTGCATCTTAAATGAGGCAAAGTATTTGAATGTGTTTGAAAGCACGCCAGCATATTCATACAGTTCTGGGGTACTTTTGGCTCAAGAGGAGTAGTATTAATGTGCTGTACTTTTATGTAATTCATCAGAGCTGTTAAAATGAATTATGCAGCTTTATTCCACCAATTAGATTAAAGGATGAGATTTATTCTGCTGCTCTAGAGTGTTGACACTTTGATGGGCCTTTTGAAATCGGAGGTCAGAGGATTGCTTAAGTTTTCCTCCACAGTTAGCTGGATAAAAGATGGAAACAGCTCTTTAGCAAAGCTTGCTTTTGCTTGGGAACAAAGCGAAAGACACTTGAAACACATGCCACCTGTCTTCCTGTCTTCTTCACTTGACCACTCCTGTCGAGCCGTGCTGTACTTAAGTAATGGCACCAACCTGCCACATTCATTGTTTGGTCTTCTGCCAATTTAATCATTATAGAAGTCAACTTAACAGCCCATAACTAATGCTGACTTGACTGTAAAATCTCCGATTGAATGGCAAACTCTGGCACTTACCTGAGGGCCAATTAAAATGCTTTACTTTAAATAAGGACCTGAATGGATGTTATCACAAAGTATGTTTACATGTGTAACTGAGGCCAGCTGGTATAAGCTGTTTGAGGTAAATTTAGTACCCTGGGCCCTGAAAGCACCCTAGTAAAAGGCTAGATTTTAGCACCTTTGTTAGCACACCCACCTCCCATGCTAAAAACATAAGCTGCATTCAAAAGTTTAAGAAGCTGACTTGTTGCCTCACTGCCCTATCAGGCAATGTTTTGTAGGCAGTGTTTGTGTATGAAGGCACTTCACAAAAAATTACTTCAGAAAGACATCTGAAACTGAAATAAATATTGAATTATGGACAACAAAACAGAGAGAGCTTTGGTGATAACTAAATGCTGGTTTATACTTCTGCGTAGAGCGATCACCGTCACCCACGGCCCATGTCGTGCATTTGTACTTTTGCATGCTGTTTGTGTTGCTCTGCAGTAACACTTACCAAACACTAGCTGGCAACGGGTTTTTATATTCATCTGTGTAGAGTTTCTTTGTGGGTGTTTTGTTTTTTTCTGAATGCTAAATTAATGTACAAGTAGCTAAAACTTGCTCATTCAGAGGCGAGAACCGGCGGACGTGCAATTACAGCACTTGTGCTGTGCGTTGTTGCAGGTTGTAGTTACATTTTTGGGGAGGTGCAAGTCAGCATCAGCCATGGTGAGGAGTTACCACGTGAAGGCTCAATGCAGAAGTATAAATCAGCCTTAAGGGAATATTTGTTTCCTGCTCTGGAATGTATCCTTTGCATCATTTTACAGCTTTCAGACGCAGTGTTAGATTCAAATCCCACTTTAAGCAGTGCAAGAAGCCAAAGGGATTTCTGGTGCCATGACCCAGATGAAAGTAAAATTAAGGGGGTGAGTGTAATAGAGTCCCTTGGCCTCAGGGGGCACACTAGTGACTTGTGTTAGAGGCTGCATTGTTTAGCATCTTTGTTAGTATGCCCAACTCTCATGCTGGAAACACAGGTGGAGCACTTGGAGCAATGCCAATAGGGGTTACACATGCTGTAATATTTGTGAATCAGATTGAATTTTATTCAAATTTATTCATAATGTGAGGTGTGCATGCTAACAAGGTTGCTAAACACTGCAGCTTTTACCATGCTTGTTGTTTCACATTAAATGTTATTTGGATTCCTTATCTGAGTGAGTCAAGTAGAACCAGAGGGACAACATTGGTGCCATGCAGGGCTGTGCACAGGGAGGTGCCGCTTTTGCTCAATCGCCCCTCCCCCCTTTCCTTCACTTTGTGATCGACAAACATCCTCCCTTACTTTGCGAATGCGTCAGACCGGAAACGCAAGGTCATGCGTCAAGTTTCGCAGGTTGCTGCGGTGCAAAGTTCAAGCTTGGTGAACTCTGACCTGCGAATCGCATCACTTGACTGCGTGAGACCAATCGAGGATCAAAACACGACCTCTCTGGACAGAAATTTAAAACATGGAGCAATCGCTCGCTTTTTTAAATGTCTAATCATCTTGTTTAATCCTGCCCCTTTTCGCAGCGCCGTACGACAGAATTTCGCACACACAAAGCCCAGTGTGACCGCAGCTTTAAGGATGTCAGCTACTAAGAGCTCTGCGTGTAACCCTTACTTCCAGACCTCAAAAGGTGCACTAGCAACTGATGCTATGTCTGCAGATGTTTAGCATGCTTATTAACATGCCCGTTTGCCTCTAATGTGACAAAGAGCAGTTTATAACCTGCAAAGATTAAGACAAATTGAACCAAAAAGATAACTGGTGCTGTAACCTGGGGCCTGCGTCAGTAAGGAGGTTCAACCAACTCTGGGTTAAATTTGAACTCGGAGTTGATTTACCGAGAGATTAAAAAGAACAGCTGATCTGAGCTAGGTCAATCAACTTTGAGTAGACCAACTCAGAGTGAAGCTACGGTCACACTGGGCTTTGTGTGTGCGAAATTCTGTCGTACGGCGCTGCAAAAAGGGGCGGGATTAAACAAGATGATTAGACATTTAAAAAAGCGAGCGATTGCTCCATGTTTTAAATTTCTGTCCAGAGAGGTCATGTTTTGATCCTCGATTGGTCTCACGCATTCAAGTGATGCGATTTCGCAGGTCAGAGTTCACCAAGCTTGAACTTTGCACCACAGCAACATGCGAAACTTGACGCATGACCCCGCGTTTCCGGTCTGACGCATTCGCGTGCGTATGAATGGAAGTCTATAGGAAGAAAAGTCAAGTGTGACCGCAGCTTTAAGCGCGCACACCGAAACAATTTAAAGACATTATCAATGGAGCGCAGATATTACGAGTGACCATGGCAACATCTGAAAAAACTGTGCTCATGCAAAGTTATAGCAAATATGCCCATATATTTAAAAAAGCAACACCACTGCATCAGTGAAACAGAAACAGTTTGCATGGGAAAACATAGCTGCTCAAGTTAATGCGCAATTTTACATTTAAAGTATTTAAATAAGTATAAAATTTAAGTATAATAAAATAAGCAATGTTATGTGTGATGTTTATACATTTTTTTTTACACACGTTCCCACTTTTTTACACGTTGATCAGTTTTAATAGATTTAAAAGTGCACTTGTCCGCCTTTATTATTGATCAAGTGGTGGAGGTTGATATGACATTTCGAATGTAAGCAGATCTAAATTAGTTTTTAGAACGAATAATAATCCCATTAATCTAGTTATAGTACGTCGAAAGTCAGTGAATTTAAGATAATTATTCATTAAAAAAAGGACAAGCCATTCTTATACCTGACTTTGTTCTTTTTGTCACTGAAATGCAGGCAATAATGTTTCCATCCAAAAGAGTTGCGAATAAACAACCTAAACAACATTTCAGATGGTTTACAGTGTCCATTCACACACATTTTCATCTTCATATCTCTTATAACAAACCTTTTTTTAATGCGCATACTGGAATTTGTTCAGTAAAAGTGTTTCCATCGTAGTTTAGGTGCATCTTTTGTTATCGAATAAAAGTTTATCCTACTCAGTTATGCACATGTTTTTTTATGCGTATTTTCAAAAGTTATGTGCATCATGACGTTTCCATCAATCTTTTTTATGCACATATCCAAAATGCACATTAAAATAGGTGGGTGGAAATGTAAGGATAAGGCGAGAAATTCCGCTTCCTCTTTAAAAAAAGGGGAGGAGAATGACAGAAACTCTGAGTTTAGAGAATAAAACCTGCTCCTGACCAGGTTAGGTTCACAGAGTAAGTTACCATGGTAACTGACTCTGAGTTAAAGTTACCTCTCTTTCAGAAACAGGCTTGACTTACCCTGCTTTCTCGAGTTTAACAAACCTGCTATTTTGAAATGGAAAACCCAGAGTTTCTCTAATTTCAGGTTAAAATACTTTTAAGTCAGGTTGAGTTTTCACTTAACCTCCTTTCTGGAACGGGCCCCTGGTCTTGGCCTGCTTTTAGCATTGTTCTGGTTGATTTTTGGAAAGAAGCATTCGGACCAATGTTGGGCTGTAATTCCATGCGGTATGTGGGCCGAAATCACTGCAGGAACTCAGCCATATCTGGCCAGGAACCAATATGCTATCTTGGTGAGAGAGTAGTTAAGCTCAGTCCCCTAGCCTCAGGAGGAACACTAGTGACTAGCACTAGATGCTGCAGTTTTTAGCATCCGTGTTAGGTCCTGCATCCTATGGCAGAAAGGTTCAAATGCTTCTTGGGGTTGTGTGGGAAGATTCACAAGGGTTACACATGTATACATTTTTGGGAATTCAAGTATGCTAACATGAGAGGTGGACATGCTAAAAAGATGGCTAATCACTGTGGTCTTTAGCCTTTTTCTTAGCCCGACTGCCACCCCAGAATTGTTAGCCTGAGTTTGAAACCTGTGTCCTGGATGGGAGTGAGGTTTATTCTTTAAGTAAAGCAAGTCAACTTCACTTCCCTGGCTCAAGAGATGAACTAGTGGCTGATGTTTTAGACTGTAGTCTTTAAAGTCCTTGCTAGTCTGCTTGCCTTCTATGCCATGAATGCCATTTGAATAATGCTTGGAGAGCAGTAGGTAGAACTGAAGAACTGGGTTAGATTGGTGCTGTGACCCAGATGGGAGTGAGTTTCAAGGGAGTGAGAATAACAGAGGCCAGCTGCAATACCTGTGTGAGTCAGCCTTACTCTCCTGACCTTGTTAGTACACCCACCTCCCATGGGGATCATATGCCACTTCAATTGTGCAAATTGTAGGGGTTTTAAATCCCAAATGTGGAAAATCCTATTATCTTAATACCCTTAATATTATTGTTAGTTTGCCCACTTCCCCTGCTGGAAAGATGGTTTGAATACTGCTTGGAGTGGATTCAAACCAGAGGTTACACTGGTGCCATACAATGGTGAGATTCAAGGCCAAGACACACCAGGCCAAAGCCTGGCAATTGCAATCCGTTGGGCTGCTGGTCAGCGTAGGTCTAGCTAGATGGTTTGTTGTTTTCCACATGTCACCTCTTGTCCGGTTTATGTTAGAGCCCATTTGCCTGATTCAGCTTGTAGAATCGAGATCAGGTGCCTGCTGAAGAGAGCACTCTGCTTGGTTATTCAGCAAAGAATCTGAGTGCGAAAACAAAAACTGAAGTGACGTAGCAAGTAAACAATTCAAGTCAAGAAGGAACTGTGATAACGACACTAAATTCTGCTATGTTTACTATTTGCACATGCATGTCAGAAGTTTGGTTTCCTTTTTGTTGGAAGAGAAAGAAGATTAATTCCACCTGCGGGTGTGGAAAGACAAATCTTCCCCTGCAGGCGAATCAGTCGACTTCTGTCCGCTTGGTCTGTTCACTTGCATCTTTTTGATCCAGATGGGTCTAGATGCAGATGGTTGGGGGGTATGAGGGTTGGCTCCGCCTTAATCTAATTGTTATAGAAAACACCCGTCATTTGCTGCTCTGGACCTGTTAAAATCCTATGGCTGACATTTGGAAGTAGGGCTGCTGCTTTGGACTGGACTTTTTGCTTCGCTTTGTTATATTCAATTATTTTGTACATCCAACATATTCATGCATACACCTACATCTGTAACACTACTGATTCCTGACTACTACATTTATACATTTTACATTAATACATTATAATTTTGCCTTTCTTGGGTGTCCCTTTTTTGTTACGTCCTTGGGAGTCATGGGGCGTAACATAAGCCAATCTGAGGTGACAACACAGTTGGTTTTCTTTGGCGCTAGTTGTTTGGTGTCAGCTTGCTGTGTCCTGGCCTTAAGGGGGGTGACGGAGTCAGATTGACGTACATCAATGGTCTCAAACTCAATTCCTGGAGGGCCACAGCTCTGCATAGTTTAACTCCAGCCACCTCCAACTCACACCTGCTTAATAGTCTCTAGTATGCTGCGTCCCAATTCGCATACTTATACTACACCCTGAAAGTATGTTCTTTTTTGTGAAGGAAAAGTACACACTTTTGAGTGTAAAACAGAAGAATATGCAAGCTTTTGGGACATACTACTTCCTCGTTAACAGATCGTTGTGTTGCTTAGTTACGAGGCCTGTCAATCATCCACACATCATCCACATTTCTTTCATATTTAATTCCCTATCTTATTGGAGAAGCAGCAGCAGCAGGTTAATCTCCCATTCACGAGTCTTTCATGCAGAGAAATCTCCTCAGGTGTTTGGATAATTCTGCATTCAGACGTTAATGACCAAACACGTCTTTATATAAGTTCAGTATTGTTGTTGAAGATGAAATATAACACAGAAAACGCGATTAAAATATGTTCCAGTGAGCTAGATATTCATTAAACAGTCATATAAACATCTTTACCGAAGCTTCTCTACTTGACGGTTGGTCTCGCGCATCCATCATGTTTGTAGTTTGTTTACACTTTTCACCCACGTTTGTAGTTCTAAATCAAATTCACGCCCTACATGCAATGTATTGTGGGCCATGTCAGTGGTTAGAGTAGGGACGCTTCTACACAGAGTTTTTACCGGAAATAGCAAACCATACGGGAACCTTTGGCATACTCTTTTCAACATACTACGATTTGGGACATACTAATTCTACTTTCAAATCATATTAAGACGGAGAGTATGCGAATTGGGACGCAGCAGTACTCTTGAACGATTTGATTAGTTGGATCAGCTGTGTTTGATTAGGGCTGGAGCAAAACTGTGCAGAGCTGCAGCCCTCCAGGAACCTATGATGCACATAGAGGCTTTTCAGTCTAATCCGATTACTTGGATAACAACTTATTTTGGTGCAAGAAACTTTAGGTAGACAATAAGACAAATGACACTTTGGTTTTACAATCATACAAATATATTAGTTTTATTCAATAATGTTCAATAATATGTCTCCCATAGACTTATAGAAATAGATATAGATTCTATTGCAAATGCAGGGCTGAGTGTATGCAGAATACAGTATTAGGAGTAACAGTGACTGAATAAATACTAAACAGTAATCATCCTCCTCAACTTTTTTTTTTCATTTTAGTTTTTAATGTGTCCAGTAAATATTGGTTCATGCATGACTGTATTGTGTGGTTCTTCCAATATTGCGAAACACCACTGTCCAAGTGGTCCATTTGTTTGTCTTTTCATCCTGCGAAATGGGGAAGCCAAAGTTCAAGCGGTTCTGTGGAGTCTGTCCCGGTGTTTATTGGTGTTCTGTAGTTATAAAAATTAAAAACTGTCATCGTGGCTTTGACTGGAAGACCTTTGCTTTGTCTCGGTTTGGAAGACGAGAGGAAATAATATGGTTTATTTTCCTTTCTTTTGGAAGACTTCATTACAATAATTTGGATAATCCATGCAGAACATACAAAAATTATGGGATTCCTTTGATATAAAGCAGACTTTCGATGTCCAGAAGCACATCGCCCACTTGTGTTGATATAAGAGGTGGGCATTTTAGTATGCACACGCTTCATTGTGTACATTTTCTGTTACAGTGACTAGCAGTCAGCTTTGCTGCAGTAGATCCCAACCAGTGTCCATTGAGGATAAAAGATCATGAACTTCGTTGTCTTTCAGAGCGAGGATCAATGTTCATGAAACAGGCTGAGCATTCTGGACTATTGCCACTGGTCACCAGTCTTCGTTTTGATCTTTCCAAAGTGAGCTAAACACAGTGACTTTTTGCCTCACAATGTTATATCGCAACTCACATCCACACTATTTCAGTGATTTACAACAGATAAACACAAATAAATCAACAACAACAACAACAGGCCATTTGTTTTCAGAGACACAAAAACCAGACACAAACAGACAATTTTGACAGTAAAAACAGACACTGATCTATGATTCATGTTTAAAAGTGATGACCACAAACATCTGAATAGATGGAACAAAGAGGGACTTAAGTCTTTTGTATTTAACACAAAAAAAAAAATGCATATAAAAATACTTTATTTAAATGTTTATATGTAATTATATGCAAAATTATTAGCACATTACCTCCTGTAAAAATTCCAAGTGCTGTTTGACAGAGAGCTCATTTTCAGCACAGTTTCGAATGTTTTCACATGATTAAATGGGTATTAGAAGTGGTTTGCTGCTGATAGATATGGGCCTGTAGGGGTCTTTTGCATTTACTGGTAAGCTCAGAGGGCTGTTATTATCCATTTACATGCTTAATCAACTATAGATAATATATTTATATTTATTTATATTATTTTTTCAATTTCCCATTGATTGTATTTTACTAACGTCTACCCCTACTCCAACCCTAAACCCAACCGTCACAGTAATGTAAAAACAGATCTGGATATAGAGTCTTCTCTAGTATAGCTGATTAACCATGCGGATGGATGATAATATCCTTCTGAACCTACCAGTAGACGCAGAAGGCCCCTACTGGCCCATATCTATAAGCTGATAACCACTGATAATGTCCATTCAATGAAGTAATAACATTCAAAGCAGGTGCTTTTTTAAGCATCATAGTTTTAATAACTACTTTCTAATAAGCACATTTTTATCTTTGCTATGACAACAGTACATAATATTTTACTAGTTATTACTGTACTTTGCAAGATACTAGTTTTCAGGTTAAAGTGCAATGTAAAGCTTAGGTTACCCAGGCAAGTTTGGTTAGTTAGGCAAGTCATTGGCCAACAGTGTTTTTTCTGTAGCCAAATTATTAGCCAAGTCGGCTAATTATATTGAACTTAAAAATATTAGTAAAAAATGCTAAAAAGTCAAACTAAAATATTTTTTACCCAGAAGAATTTTGTGAAAATGTCCTTTCTCTGTTAAACATCATTTTGGAAAATCTAAAAAAAAATTAAAATTTCACAGGAGGGCTAATAATTTTAATAATGACAAATTATTTAATAATTTTTGAGTAAATTGTATATATATTTTTTTCATATTGTAAACAAAAATAGGCATTTAGAGAACTCTATCAGTATTTATCATATTAGAATTTATTATTATTATTATTAATAATAATAATATTAATAATAATAATAAAAACAACAACAACAATAATAATAAAATTTTCAGTCACAAAAAAAGAAAGGAAACATTTGTTACTCTGACATTTATCTTTGTCACTTTCTGAAAAAAAGCTACAAAATTATAATTATTTATACCAGAAATTTGAAAGAAATGTCATCAAGACCATTCGCAAATAAAACACATATTAGCTTTACCTAATACCAGACCTTATAAATCCAGAGAAACTGAGAATTGTACTCAAATATTTAATATTCCCTATAAAACTATAAGTAATAAAATAACTTTTATTGTAAAGACCAACAGGAAAACAAAGGTTTAACTAGGTGAATTGGGTTATCTAGGCAGGTTTGATTAATTAAGCAGGTCATTGGACAACAGTGTTTTTTTCTGTAGGCAAATTATTAGCCAAGGGCAAATATTGACCTTAACAATATTAGTAAAAAGTAAAAAACTGCTTTTATTTCAGCCAACAAATAAATAAATAAAGACATTTCCAGAAGAATTAATGTGAAAATGTCCTTTCTCTGTTAAAAATCATTTTGGAAAATCTGAAAAATAATACAAATTTTACAGGAGGGCTAATAATTTTGGATGTTTTTGAGTAAATTGTGTATAATTTTTTTTTTTACAAATTTTAAAGAAAAATAGTAATTTAGAGAACTTCAGTATTTATCATTAGATAATAATAATAATAATAATAATAATAATAATAATAATAATAATAATAATAATAATAATAATAATAATAATAATAATAAAAAGTTCAGTGACAAAAAAAAAAAAAAAAAAAACGTTTGTTACTCTGACATTTATCTCTGTCAATTTCTGAAAAAAGGCTAAAAAACGACAGCATTTATATTAGAAATCTGGAATAAATGTTATCAGACCATTATAGAATAAAACAAATGTTAGCATTGCCTAATACCAGACCTTATAAATTCAGAAAAGTGTACTCAAATATTTAATATTCCATACAAAATCATAAGTAATAATATAACATTCATTTTAAGGACCGACAACAAAACAAAACAAAATGTGACTGCATTTTGGATCCTCTCACATTAAAGTTGACCCAGGGGAGACACAATCCACATTCACAAACACCCAAACGCATCTCTATACTGTATATCCACATAAACAGCAGTTAAACGCTAAACTAAAGGTTACCTCCTAGGGAGCATGGGAGAACACTGTGATTATCCTAAAGCTGGGCTGGAGCTGAGCAGCTCGGCTTTTTAAAGGTCACCCTCGCAACACACATCTGCTGAGAGACTAACACCCCACTGCTGTGTATGCAATGCAGATGTGGTGCGAGTCTGTGCGTTTAAAATGCAGCAGAGTCACACACACACACACACACATACAGAGGCAATGACATTCAGCCGAGGGGAAGCGTAGTACATTTGCACAGTGCTGTTGTGAGGGCTAAGAGATGCATCCTGGGGGACGAGACTTTGGTCGAAACATGGGAGGAGGGTTGAGTTTTTGTCTTTTCTGCTGCATTGCAGATACTGGGTTGGGACTACTCCTCAAAGTCACGCACACATGAACACACACACACACAGACACACACACACAAAAGCAATTACAGACACTAATGATCAGTAAATACAGGGTCTCTGCAGCTTAACAATCACACCAATGATTTGGATGTCTGCTCTCAAGTTACATTAACTGACCCTTCAGAATCCATCTAATGCAAGGAGGAAATCACATCAAACGAATACGTATGCAAAACTTCTGTCATAATAAATTCTGTTGTTTATGTGCGCTGCTGGTGCTATAATGGCGTTAAGCTAATGTCTGATTGTCTTTAAAGAGCCCAGACAGCAATATAATAATATTAAATGTGTATATATGACACAAACCACAGAAAACTGAATCATTCTGAACAAAATAAATAAATGAATATAAAGAATTATTAAATGCACTGTGAGGGAAAATAATACTTAAAAGCATTATCTAGACTGAGGAAAATTATTTTTGACAACACACCACTAACAGCAAATAATAAATCCTAAATGTTTTATAGATTCTACCTAAAAATGGAGAAAAGACACAAACATGCACAAACAATGTATGTCAGGAATGCACTTGAATATAACACGCTCTAAGTAATGCTCATTTCAACTTAAATGTGGTTCAAATAGGGAGAATCCTAAACACTGTTACATCTTTAAAGGGATAGTTCACTCAAAAATTACATTTCTGTCATCGTCTACTCTCGTTAAACTTGTTGAAAAACTATTTAAATTTCTTCTGTTGACCACACAAAAAGATAACTGAATTATTAGCCCCCCTTTGATTTTTCCTTTCCTTTTTAAATATTTTCCAAATGATGTTTAACAGAGCAAGGAAATTTTCACAGTATGTCTGATAATATTTTTTCTTCTGGGAAAAGTCTTATTTGTTTTATTTCGGCTAGAATAAATTAGTTTTTATTTTTTTGAAACCATTTTAAGGTCAAAATTATTAGCCCCTTTAAGTTTTATATATATATTTTCGCTAGTCTACAGAACAAACCATCGTTATAAAATAACTTGCCTAATTACCCTAACCTGCCTAGTTAACCTAATTAACCTAGTTAAGCCTTTAAATGTCGCTTTAAGCTGTATAGAAGTGTCTTGAAAAGATATCTTGAATAAGTATTATTTATTGTCATCATGGCAAAGATAATAATAATAAGATGATAAATCAATAAGAAACTCAATTTAAAACCACATGAGGAAGAGTAAAAACGATTAATCTTCATTTTTGGGTGAACTATCCTTTTAAATTACCTTTTTAACCCACCCAGGTTTGTGGGCTATTTTAATGTGATTTTTAAAGTATTTAAAATGAAATAAATTTATTCAAACATAGTGAATATCTTTAGTAAGTTGAGTAGTTGTTTTACTAAGTATCAAATGATTTAAAAAGATAGATCAGCAAAAGTGAAAATGGCTTCGATCGTTTTCTTTCAGCTTAGTCCCTGATTATTAGGGGTTGCCACAGCAGAATGAACCACCAACTATTCCAGTGTATGTTTTACACAGTGAATGCCCTTCCAGCTGCAACCCAGTACTGGGAAACATCAATAAACTCTCACATTCACACACACACTCTTACATTACAGCCAATTTTGTTTACCCAATTCACAAATGTCTTTGGACTGTGGGGAAAACCAGAGCACCTAGAGGCAATGGGGAGAACATGCAAACTCCACACATAAATGCCAACTGCCCCAGTCAGGACTCGAATTAGTGACCTTCTTGCTGTGAGGCAACAGTGCTAACCACTGGGCCATTGTGCCACCCTAAAGCTGGCTTGTAATTTAAAAATTAAATAAAACCCTCAAGTTGTGGGTGATTTTTTCCTTTAGCGGAGGATTAAAGAAGAGTTTTAGATGAAACTGTGGCCCTTATTGACAGGAATAAATGTAGTTTTACCTGTATGTATTGTTTTGCAAACCAAGCTCACTGGGAATATGACATACATCAGCCTACATTTTTGCGAAACCTAAAACACTATTCTAAAAATTAATTTAAAAAACATTTGAAATATGTTACTTAGGACATGTTTTTGTTTTGGATACATGTTCTTCTTGTACACGTTCATGAGTCGGCAGAGCATGTCATACAGATTATCTATGGTGACCAACTTAATCCTTTAATAAACCCAACCAATAGTGTTTTCAAAAGCAAGAGAAAATAACACTGCAACCACAGTTTTAACTTGATTTTACATAGCTTTTATCTCTTTTGTGCGACTGTGATTCACTATTCTCGAACTTGAATGCTCTGCATCACAAGTACAACAGTCCACAAAGTAAGCTAACGAGTAAACTTACTATGCCAGAAAGGATGTCCATATGGAGATATATAGATGAGAAAAACAAATTGTTTATAGATTATATAGATAATTAAGGTGCTTTGTGGTTTTATTTGGTGTTAAATAATCCTTTATTCAATAATATGTGCCTGTAAATATCATTTGAGTGAAAAAGAAAAAAGTTGTTGCCATCAAATCGCCTCATAACGTTCATTATACCTAGAAACTGCAGTCAAATATTTGTTTTGTGGGTTCTGTAAAATGTATTTCCAATGAGCCTGTTGATTTCTTGACTCCAAAAGTGGTAACTAATAGCTTTTTACGACTCATCGAATGCCACTGTTTCAGCTGGAAATCATCTTTAATTTTTTCTAATGAAAAAAAGAGAGTAAATTAACAGCAAATTGTAATTTTTTGGAGGAACTATGCCTTTAACATCATCCAAGTCACTGTGGAAGGAGGATGAAAACAGCCTCAGCTCACGTTTATCATGACATGTCGCTACAGTGCTGAACTCACAAGGCATATGGCAGAACATAAGCAGCCTTTTAATGCATTCATGCATATGGTGTGTCAAAAAATGCTGACTTGTTTAATATTCACAACTGTAGATACTGTAGTGAATGTCAAATTGTTTTTTAGGAGAAAAGCGTTAATAAAAAAGGAGATGCATAGATTTAGACGATATTGAGCAGGAATCCTGATTTACCAAAAAACAACAACCTAAAGGGATCCCAGCAGGTACACAACATCACATCACATGTCATTGTCATGTTGTTCTTTAATTCTATTTTGATAGTGACGTCAGGTGATCAAAATTGAACATCAATTTGCTCTCTAATACTGATATCAGCTGACATTTAATAACCAACGTCAGCTGGCAATCCTATTTGGCTGGTTTTAGGCTGTGGCATTATTCATTCATTCTTTCTTTTCAGCTTAGTCCCTTTATTAATGTGGGGTCGCCACAGCAGAATGAACCTTTTCAGCCGCAACCCAACACTGGGAAAGGCTGCGGCATTAACTAACTAAAATTCAACATTATTTCAACATCATGATATGACATCCATACAAAGTCTAACATCACTTGACGTTGATCATTAACTATTCAAATTTCAACATCTAGTCAACGTCTCAAACCAACATAATTTTGTCAAATACTCACATGTACTCATAAGATACGATAACTAAAATCCAACATCAGCTTAACGTCATAATGTCATAATAATCTATCTTGATGTTGGAGTTCTGACATCAACCTGATTTTCATAAACAACCAAAATTCAAAGTTAGTCTGACGTTAGAATTCAACGTCAATTTTACATCTGTGTGATGTCCGGTGCCTGTTGGGATAGTTTACCCAAAACTGAAAATTCGGTCATCATTTACTTATCCTTTACTTGTTCCAAACCTTCATGAATCCCCTTACACTGTAAAAAGTGATTAGTTAAAGTGAGTAAACCAATTGACTTAAAAGCAACAAGTTGACTTCAAAAAAATAATGTAAGTAAACCCATTGTAACGTGGAACTGTTGACTTTATTTCTATAATTATGCTAATTGTACTCACTTTAAACAAAAATAAAAGTAAACTAATCACTTTTTCCAATACACCTTTATTATATTTGTTTTCCCAGGCTATAATTGTACACTCAAAAACAAAATGTTTTATTTGTTCAATATACTTATTTAAAATGAGCTGAAACCACACAATTCTTAAGATTTCATTGGGACAACTTAATTTTATGTTAAATCCACACAAATTTGTTAAAAGTGTTATCTTAATCGATTTGTGTTGGGACAACATAAATAAATTGTGTAGAACCCTACATTTTTTACAGTGTAGATTTTATAGACTTATTGAAGCACCAAATATGTAATATTGTAATAATTACAGTAATTAGTTGAAACAGACGTGCTAAAATAGTCTGACAATGTAAAAAGGGATTAGTTGGTTTTAAACAGGTGAGTACAATTAGCCTACTTATAAAAATTAAGTCGACTTAAAAGTTCCAAGTTACAGCGGGTTTACTTACATTACTTTTGTAAAGTCAACTTGTTGCTTTTAAGGCAATTGGATAACTCGCTTTAAGTAACGAATCACTTTTTACAGTGTAGTCTGTTAAACACAAAAGAAGCTGGAAATCATTGAGTTCCACAGTATTGTTTTTCTTCCCATTTTTGTTACTAAGTCAATAGTTACCGGTTTCCAACATACTTAAAAATAACTTCTTTGGTGTTCAATAGAAAGCTTTGAAATCAATTCAAGGTGAGTAAATACACTCTAAAATATTTTTGCTCCTTGTTCAAACAACTTTGACTCACTAAATTGAGCTGAATTAACACAATTCTTGAGATTTTTGGGGGACAACGTAACTGTTTTATGTTCAACCCACTTAATCAATTTGTGTTGGGACAACATGAATGAATTGGGTGGAACCCTGCATTTTTTACAGTGTAGTAAGTAAAGGTTAATCCAAAAGGATAAACTATTCCTTTAAAATCAGAGCTGAACATTCAGCAAGGTCGTGAAAAATGCTAGTTTTTTAGGTTTGTTTGGATTATTGATATCCCGACTCAATTTAAAAGCACTATCTGCAATAAAAAAGATATTTGCTGCTTCTCTGAACAAAACCAATACATCTGTGTTGTTTAATCTATTTGAAATAAGCTAGAGAGAAAGTAGCATCTGTTTTTAAATCATTTATCGACAGCAGATCAATAAAAAAGGGAGAGAACATGCAACATGGATCAACCCTACTCCTGCAGTGCAGAAATACAGGCAATCAGTGAGGCGAAGACCTAATTTTAAACTGTTACGATCACAGTATTCGTGTTACTTTTAATTGTTTAATTAAGGACTAAGTAATACTGATGAATAATTCATACTTAATTTGTAATCATTTGCAGTAAGCGCTGTAATTACACATTGTTCATATTATTGCTTTGGCAATACATTTAATGTGTAATATGTGTAATTTGCCAGCCGATATTTCAGCGTAGACTTGGCAAAGCAAGATCCCATTGGTAATTGTCTGCTCAAAGCGAATTATAATTGCGCAGACTAACTCATAACTAGATTACTTAATGACTGTATCATTCAAGAGAATATGGTACACATGCAAATAAAAATGATTAGATGAATGCAGTGAGAGACATGCGCATAACTGACACGATGACAATAAAAAAGGGAAATATAAGAAACACAACAAGGAAACAAAATGTATCATTTGCAGCTTACAAGGTCATCTCTGCATAAACATACAGTGTTTTAATGGCTTGGCTCTTCTGAAAAGCATTAGCCCTTAGCTTTCATTTTCTGGCCTCTGTGTTTATGGTTGAAAAATAGCAGGGAAATTGAGACAGAAGCACTTAGCCGTGCGCAGAGAGTGGTTTCATTAAAATAATTATTAAACCACCCGATCTGGCGCTCATGAGCATACATCACAGCAAAAAAAAAAAAAGGATGCTAATTTTCCTTTCTCTAACATTAAGCACACTCACAATCAACTCAAACTGACCCAAAGCAAACCCTTATGATGCCATAATTATAATTTTAGTGGCAATTAACCTTGTAGTGATATTTGACGTAGTGATATCTTTTGTTGGATTACAAAGCCCTTACAAATACAAGAACCCTTCCATTCAGACAGGTTTTAAGCCCTAGTGTGACATTTAACAGACGAAGGGGACTATAGAGAGGAAGAAAGAAACGATTAATTTCATGGTCTAATCAAGATTAAACCGGATGAATAAACCATGGGATGCTAATCAAAGCACAGTTGTGACTTCATACGACATTGCCTTTATAGTTTATTTAACCTTTGCAGTTTGGCTTGCAGGATTTAGTTTCAGTCAGGCATTTATAACTGGTAATTGTTAACTCTGTTCTAAAGTGCATCGGGTGACTTTTTATTGTGTAAAACCATAGCCCTTCAGATAAGACATAAATCGAACTGTAAACCTTGAACATTCTTCAAAGTATCTTTTTTGTGTGTTTTAAAGAAGAAATTCATATACAGGATTGAAACTTAAATTTTTTAGGTGCACTATCCCTTTAAGACTAGCTCTAGAGTCTGAGATGAGCATTGTTTGCTTGCAAAACTACAAAGCAAATTATTGTTCAGGAAGAAAACTTGTATTGATATGCACCCAGGAGCTACGAGATGAATTTTGATTCTGAAAAACAATCTTGGGATGTTAAAGGCAAACCCAACTTCTGCAAATTACCTGCGGGTGCTGTTATTTGCAGTGAGGAAACTGTAATCTGGAAAAGATTGACTTTTTTTTGAATACTAATCAAAATTGTGGAAGAATTTTGCAAACGTTCCAGTCGTCTAAACTTTCAATGGTTTTTCCACTTGGTCTTAATAATATTGTTTCTCCCAATAATGCTTTGCTGCAGGGGAATGAATCTATAATTATCACAGACATCATTTCCTCAACACCAGGTGCATGGTTTGAGAAATGATTCAATTCAGCAGGAGAAAAGTTAGATTTTTTTTCTGCACTTTGTTCAAGATCGGCACTTGATACAACAGTGATGATATAACCGGCAAGGGAAAGCCATATTCTGACTAATAAAGACAAAAATAATTTGAAAAAAAAAAAAAAAACTCCAGCTAAAATACTCAAAATCACTACCATTTAATAAAATGTGTATTGAAAAGGCTGTTTTATTTAAAAAAATGTATTTTCTTTAAATCGAGATATTATTACTTTGATTCAGTAATAATACATTAATTACATACAAAAACAGATTTAGACGATATTGATCAGGAATCCTGATTTACCAAAAACACCAACCTAAAGGAATACTTCATCCAAAACTGAAAATTCAGTTATCATTTGCTCATCCTTCACTTGTTCCAAACCTTCATGAGTTGCCTTAGTCTGTTGAACACAAAAGAAGATACTTTCAATAAAGTTGGAAATCACTGACTTCCATAGTATTACCTTTGTTACTACTACTACACTGTATAAAAAAGTTGACTCAACTCAAAATTGTAAGGCAACTTGCTGCCGAGCTTTTTTGTGTTGACTCAACACAATCACTTGACTGCAAGTTGAGTCAACTCAAAAAAGCTCTGCAGCAAGTTGCCTTATTTAGAATTACTTATTTGGTGTTCAAAAGAAAGCTTTGAAACCAACTGAAGGTAAGTAAATACACTCAAAAATAGTTTTGCTGCTTGTTCAAACTAATTTTAATCACTAAATTGAGCTGAAATAACACAATTCTTGAGATTTGTGGGGGACAACTTATCTGTTTAATGTGCAATCCACTTTTCAGTCAGCTTAATCAATTTGTGCTGGGACAACATGAATGAATTGGGTGGAAGCTTGCATTTTTACAGTGTAGTGAGTAGAGGTTAATTTTGGGGCTAAGTAGGGGTTACGTTTGATTTTTTTTTGCACTTTGTTCAAGCTCAGCTTTTGATACTACAGTGATGATATAACTGGCAAGGGAAAATGATATTCTGGCTAATAAAGACAAAAATAATTTGTAGTAAAAATCAAACTCTAACTAAAATACTCATACATTATATATATATAATTTTTAATTATTGATTCAGTAATAATACATTAATTAAAAGTGCTTTAAAAACAAATTTCAGTTAAATATTATTGAACAATTTAAAACTTTCTGTTCGATAAAAATTCTTTAAAAAAATGTACCATAGTTTTCACAGAAACATTCAGCCTGATCTCACTAGGAAACGCACTATTTTTGTTTTGTCAGTTTAGTGGCTAATTAGTACGAATTTGTACAAGTTCAATCGTACAAAAATGCACGACTTTAAAAAGGAGGCGTGGCACCCAACTCAGCCCCTAAACCCAACCATCATTGGGGGATGAGCAAATCATTCTAAATTGTACGAATTGATACAAATTAGCCACTAAAGTTATGAAGTGCTGTGAAATTGTGTTAAAAAAATAGGTAACATATTCATTTTTAATGTTAATAATGCCAAAAAAAGGTGTTTAGATCACCAAATTAGCATATTAAAATTATTTTTGAAGGATCATGTGACAGGAATAAATTCCAATTTATAATATATATTTTACCGATAATATATTCTATATTTTTGTATATATTTTATCAAACCAATACATCATATGTTGACAAAAACATATATTTAAAAAAATCTTACCACCCCCAAAAGGTAGGTTTTGAATGGTAGTGGATCATATTTTAACAACGCAGGTGAGAGGCATGAAAATATACTGAGAGATATATTATAACAAGGTGCGAGGTGTTCCTTACAGCGCTTAAAATACATTTTCATTTACAATACCTCAAATAACTAAGTCAGAAGTTGCAGGCCTGTTTGGACTCTCTGTGCAAAGGTTTCCCAAAAAGACTCCCTATGAGCTCCTCGGGGTGTGATTTCCCCAGTTTCATCAGAAGAAAATGAAGCCGAATTGGACCTTTTCAGCACTTGCGTTGTTTCATTTGGCTGGGTGAAGTGCCTTTGCTCTCAGGCAAATGTAATAGAATAAAATTGAATGTAGGGACACGAACTTTGGGAAACTTGCAGCCTCAGTAGTCAGCATATCTACTTTGTGAAACCCCTGCTCTAAAGCAACACACACTTCCTAAAAAGAGCGCTGCCGTACCAATATTGCTCTCTGGGCATATTGCAATGAGGAAAACAACAACTTATCATAACAAAAGAAAACAATAATGCCACCCTGCTCCCTCTGTTATGACTCATCTTACAAATTATGTTGTATTACTGTTCAGCACTCACACACACACACGCACACACGCACACGCACACGCACACACACACACACACACACACACACACACACACACACACACACACACACACGCACACACGCACACACACACACACACATACACACACACACACACACACGTTCACCCTACACAGAGGAGGTCTGCACTGCCTAAGGTCAAATGACTCCTAACATCATCATCATCCTAAGAAGAGAGGAAGTTTTATTTATTTAGCTATTTGCTTTGTGTTTGTTTGTATGTGTGTGTGTGTGTGCATCTTTAATGTTCCCTGGGATAGCGAGCAGGGCTTTTCCTGTGTTGTGAAGTGGAAAATGGCCTCTGTGTTTCAAGCTAATCAAAGTGCAGAAGAGGTAGAAAAAAGGAGAGGAGATTACAAACAAGGCTTAGAAATGGTCAAAAAAGTGATTTAGGGGATCTATGAACGCCTGAACAAAAGGAAAAGGAAGGGTTTAAATGTCAAGCACGAATTGCTTCACAAAGAGGAAGTGTTTCTTGCTGAAATACTAAAAAAAGGAAGACAAAGATCGTTTCTTTCGGGTGTTGCGGTTCTTGTAATAGCATCTCGTCGCACTGTAAGCCCAGACCATTATGGTTATTATTGCTCAGTATTTTCCCTTGATTATGGAAGCGGGAGAGACCAAAAAGGAGCTGCGGAGGGCATTAGACCTGTTGGCGAGGGTCTTTTGAGCCCCGATGCATTGTTGGTAACGTCTGAGTATCGGTGGAGGGACCAAACCTCCAGTGCCACTGCTGGCGTTCATGGCATGTCTGTGCAAACAAAGCATTTCTCCTGCCGCTAGGACGCTGTAGGGACTGTCAGCAGATGCTCTTTCTTGCTGTTTTTATGGACGGGCGAGTCTGACGTTTTGGCCGTTTTCCGAGGTGGGCTTTGCTCTGCAACCTCATGTAGCGATGGCTCCCTGTACATGGCAACTATAGAGACAGGAGGAAAAAAGTATTGTTAAAAAAATGTGAATTTTGTCATCATTTACACTACTGTTGTATCAAAGTTGTTTGGTTTCGTAATTATGAGAATGCAAAGGAAGAAATTTAATGGAAGTCAGTGGTGTGCTGTTCAAAACTTCAAAAACATCCTAACTAACATATAAGAACTTATGTTTTAGATGAGTCAGCAGTATATATATATATATACATATATACATACACACAGTTAAAGTCAGAATTATTAGCCCCCCTGAATTATTAGCCCCGTTTACTTTTTCTGCCAATTTCTGTTTAACGGAGAGAAGATTTTTTCCAACACATTTCTAAACATAATTGTTTTGTTACCTCTTTTCTAATAACTGATTTATTTTATCTTTTCCATGATGACAGTAAATAATATTTTACTAGATATTTTTCAAGACACACCTATACAGCTTAAAGTGACATTTAAAGGCTAAATTAGGTTCATTAGGCTAACTAGGCGGGTTAGGGTAATTGGGCAAGTTATTTTTTAATGATGGTTTGTTCTGTAGACTATCAGAAAAAAAAAATTGCTTAAAGGGGCTAATAATTTGGACCGTAAAATGGATTTTAAAAATTTAAATACGACTTTTATTCTAGCTGAAATAAAACTATTATAAAATATCAGACATGCTGTGAAAACTTTCTTGATCTGTTAAACATCTTTTCGGGAATAATAATTCTGACTTCAACTGTATATCTGTATATATACATACACATATACATATACATATATATATATACATACATACACACACACACACACACACACACATATATATATATATGTATATATATATATATATATATATATATATATATATATATATATATATATATATATATATATATATATATATATATATTAAGTACACTGTTAACGCTACGGTTACTAAAGTAACCCTTCGTTCCCCGAGGGGGGTAACGGAAATGCTATGTGGAAACTTCCACTATGGGGATTTCGTCAGAATCCAATCATCTGAAAGAGTATAAAAACGGGCCAATGAAATGCCAATGAGTTGGCAGCGTCAGCGTGCACAGCTGGCGTCAATGACAATCAGTCATGCTATAAAGACGCAGCCAGTGCCATGCTCGACATCCTTTTCTAGCTGAAGAGACTTTCACGCTCAACAGCTAAGGGACAATCGTTGTGGCGAAGGAACATAGCATTTCCGTTCCCCCCCTCGGGGAACGAAGGGTTATTTTAGTAACCGTAGCGTTCCCCTTCGGATGGGGAACTCCAATGCTATGTGGAAACTTCCACTATGGGGAAATCTATGGAAAACGCCACAACGAAAGAACCTTACTGCGTCCCTGGCGAAGGGTGTGCCACGCAGTAGAGCGAGCGCACCTACAACGCCCCGAGACACAGTCTTCCAACGTGTCTCCTGGCCCTCACTTACCTGTTCAGAACAGTTATGTTTTTCGGGGAGTCGCAATAACCCAGTAAAATAGGTTTTGATACGACAGTACGTTGGGAAAGCGTTCAGTCCCGATAGGGAGGACGCTGCGGAACTCACCTGTTACCCAGAGGGGAGACCTGGTGACAACCTATGGACTAGCCCAGAGATGGGGAGTCCTTGCATAAGGATGGTTAGCGGGGAGGGAAGACACGAGCCTGCCCTAGAAGGGGGGACTATACCGTGGCTGAGTGAACGTATGGGATCGCCAGCGGGGATCACACATAGCAGGCACCTATACCCAGAACGCGGGCTGACCAGCGGGCATGCCGACAACGTAACGGGCCAACACCTGACTCCTCCGCTGAGTCAGGTGCTGGGGGCCTCGGAGGAACTCTGCAGGGTTCGCCAAAGAAATGGGGAACTAAACTGACAAAGCTGAAAAAGCGCACGTATCTCCGGGTTAGGGAGAGTGGCGCAGCAAGCGTGTTTCGACACCTCAACCGAATCGTTTCCTCAATCACCAAGGGTTGCCTAATACCCTTGAGGAAACCGGCTCCACTCGCAGATTGTAACCTTGCAAATGTATTGGGTGTCACCCAACCCGTAGCTCTACAAATGTCTGTCAGAGAGGCGCCGCGTGCTAACGCCCAGGAGGATGCGATGCTCCGTAGTGGAGTGCGCTCTCACCCCCCGGGGGACACGGCTCACCCTGGCCCAAAGGCGAGGGAGATGGCATCCACTATCCCGTGGGCCAACCTCTGTTTAGATACGGCACTTCCCATCTGCCGACCACTGTAATGGACAAAGAGCTGGTCAGAGGATCTAAGGCTCTGAGTGTGGTCCACATATATTCGCAAAGCGCGAACAGGACACAACAATGAAAGGGCTGGGTCTGCCTCCTCCGCGGGCAGCGCTTGCAGGCTCACTACCTGATTCTTAAACGGCGTGGTAGGAACCTTGGGCATATAGCCGGGCCGGGGTCTCAGGACAACGTGAGAGTAGGCCGGCCCGAATTCTAGGCACGAGTCACTGACCGAAAATGCCTCCAGGTACCTAACCCTCTTAACCGATGCCAACACGACCAGCAGAGCTGTCTTCAAGGACAGAAATCTCAAGGATACTGAGTCGAGTGGTTCGAAGGGATCCCCACGTAGGCTCGTAGCACTACCGCGAGATCTCAAGAGGGTATGAGAGGGGGGCGGGGAAAAACATCCGCCCCGCACCTCTGAGGAACTGGATGATGAGGTTATGCCTCCCCACGGTGCCGCCATCCACGCATCATGATGAGCGGAGATGGTGGCCACGTAAACCCTCGGTGTGGAGCGCGACAGCCTTCGCTCCACCTGTCCTGAAGGAAAGATAGCACAACACTTATCTGGCAAGATCGGGGGTCTTCTCGGCGAGAAGCGCACCACTCAGTGAATAGACTCCACTCCAGGGCGTAGGCATGCCTCGTAGAGGGTGCACTAGCCTGAGTGATGGTATTAACCACCGCCACCGGTAGGTTACCTAAGTCTTCCTCGTCGCGTCTTATGGACCCCACGTGGAGGTTCCACAGAACTAAGCGAGGGTGCCAGATGGTGCCCTGTCCCTGAGAGAGTAGGTCCTCTCTCAAAGGGACTCGCCAGGGGGGGCGTCGCGAGGAGGGAGAGTTCTGATATCCAGGTCCGGTTGGGCCAGGGGCGCAACTAGCAAGACCTGCCCCTCGTCCTCCCTGACCTTGCACAGAAACTGCGCGAGTAGGCTCACTGGGGGGAGTGCATACTTACGCATGACTCGGGGTGGAGTCGCCATTCTCCCGGGGAAGGAGCTGCCGTGAGAGCCTGTTGGTCGCACGGTTGAGCCCATCCGGGGTGTGAATAGCAAGCAGCGACTTCAGCCGCGTATGACTCCAGAGGAGCAGACGGCGAGCGAGCTGAGACATGCAGTGGGAGCGTATACCCCCCATCCGGATGGAATACGCTACCGCGGCCATGCTGTCCGTCCTGACCAGCACGTGTTGCCCCCTCAGCACCGGTAAAAAGCGGCGCAGAGCGAGAAACACTGCCAACAGCTCTAGGCAGTTGATATGCCAATGCAGCTGGGTTCCCCTCCACAGGTCCGCAGCAGCATGCCCGCTACACACGGCCCCCCCACCCCATACTGGAGGCATCTGCCGAAACGACAGCCTGCCTGGACGCCTGACCTAGGGGCACACTGGCCTGTAGGAAGGAGGGGTCCTTTCCAGGGGGTGCGGGTGCGGTGACACAGCGCAGTGACAGTCACTCGGCGTGGGCCCGCGTGCCATGCGCGTCTGGGGACCCGATCGTGAAGCCAATGCTGTAGTGGTCTCATATGGAGCAATCCGAGCGGCTTGGCCGCGGCTACGGATGCCATATGCCCCAGGAGCCTCTGAAATAATTTCAGGGGGACCACTTTTTTTCCTGTCGAACTCTCTCAGACAGTTCAGCATTACCTCGGCGCGCTCTCGTGAGAGGCACGCCTCCATAGTGATCGAGTCCAGCTCCAACCCGAGAAAGGAGATGCTCTGCACGGGGGCGAGCTTGCTCTTTTCTCGGTTGACCTGAAACCCCAACGGGCGGAGGTGCCGGAGCACCTTGTCTCTGTGCATAATCAATTGCTCCCGAGAGTGGGCTAAAAATCAGCCAGTCATCGAAATAATTGAGCGTGCGGATGCTGGCGAGCCGAAGGGGCGTGAGGGCACCCCCCGCGAGCTTGGTGAAAACTCGCGGAGACAGAGAGAGCCCGAAGGGGAGGACCTTGTATTGCCACGCTCGACCTTCAAACGCAAACCGCAGAAACTGCCGGTGGCGTGGAAGTGTGGAGATATGAAAATACGCGTCCTTCAGATCTATTGCTGCAAACCAATCCTGAGGACGAACGCATCGCGTGATGCGCATCTGCGTAAGCATTCCGAAGCGCAGCCTGTGAAGGCAGCGGTTCAAAATGTGCAGATATAGGATTAGCCATAGCCCACCGCTTTTTTTTTTTTTTTTTTTTTTTGGGGCACGATGTAGTGCGGGCTGTAAAACCCGCGCTCCATCTCGGCTGGAGGGCCGGCTCGATTGCATCCTTCGCCAGGAGGATAGCAATCTCCTCTCGCAAGACAGGGGCGGACGCAGGACTGACCCTGGTCGCCCGTGAACCTGGGAGGCCGTTTAGCGAACTGAATCGCATAGCCGAGTCTGGTCGTATGGATGAGCCATTGCGATGGGCTGGCCCGCGCTAACCAGGCAGGCAGAGCCCCCGCAAATGGTCCCACCCGCACGATCGCTGACGTGCCAGCGGCGGGGCAGCGTGGAGTGAGTGGGCTCATCCGGGGAGCGCTGGGGTCCCACAGGAGAGCAGGAGAGGAGATGTTCTCGTCTCGCACTCAAACTCCAGGAGAGGGGCTGGGAGTGGAGAGAAAGGAGACCGTTCTCTCGTGCTCCATGAGCCATTGGCAAAATGCACCGATCCTGCGAGCTGGAAGGCATAGCGTCCCAGACTGGCAGTGTTCGGGCTGTCACATCCGGAGGAGGGGAAAAGTGCTCTTTCACTGAGGATTTTGATGGCGTTTTTTTTTTTTTTTTTTACGCCTTTAAATAACGTGCCCCGCCCTCCAGCGGGGAAAGAGCAAATTCCCTCCTCCCCAGATGGCCCGCCTCAGGGACGCTTTGCGGTCCGTTTTACCGAACTTAGCGGCGCCCTGGGCGGGGGACGCTGGTTGCCGGCGCGATGCTCGGCGCAGCCGCGTGGCCGGAGGCGCAGGCGGGGGCGGCGAAGCAAAGCTGCGGGCGGGCGTCCTCGGCGAAAAAGCAGTGGATGGCTCGGCGGGGGGGAGCGGTCATACAATCCCGCCGATAGAGACCTCGCCCATCGCCTCCGACTGCTCTATCACCGGCGTGAATTCCTGGGCGAATTCACCGCCAGTGTCGCCGAACAGGCCAGCCTGGGATATGGGTGAGTTAAGAAAGCGAACTTTGTCAACGTCACGCACATCACCAGGTTTAGCCTGAGGTGGCATTCCTGGATCACGGATGTAATCATCGTCCTTCCCAGGGCACACACAGCCGACTTTTTTTTTTTTTTTTTTTTTGTAAGAGCATAGTCGGTTGCGGTGCGGAGCGCATGCTCAGTCCTGGGTCAGAACCATCCTCGCGCAGCCGGGCCAGCGCCTGCGCTTGGTAGCGCTGGTAGGTGGCCATAGCGTGCATGGTGAGGGGGAAGGCGCACGCAGCACACTGCGTGAGCCTACTGTGCCCCTCCAGGAAGAAGGGGATGGGGAGGCTTAGAAGGTCTCGCCTTCATCCTCCACATCACACCCCTCTAATCGGTCCGGCCGCGGAGCTGGGGGATAAACCATCTCCAGAGCCACGGCCGAAGCAGCCTGGGGAAGCACAGCCGCAAAGTCTGCTTCTGGATTCGACGCCGCGCTCAAAGTCCCGGAGGGAGCGAGCGGGTTCGAATCCTCGTCAGACCTTGACAGCCCAACCTCCAAGGATGGTGAGGATGGAAGCGCACGCAGATCGGGCAGAAAAAAGTGCCCTCAGGACAGCGTGAGTTTACTGTGCACTTCCGGGGAGAAGGGGACGGGAGGCTTTGAAGGTCTTGCCTTCTTATATCCTCCACATACACCCATCTAGTCGGTCCGGCCGCGGGGCTGGGGGATAAACCATCACCAGACCCACGGCCGAAGCAGCCCGAGAAAGCACGGCCATCACGTCTGCTTTTTAGATGCTAACGCCGCGCTCTCCACCCCGGAGGGAGGGAGCGAGCGGGCTCGCATCCTCATCAGACAATGACAGCCCATCCTCCGATGCAGCGATGGACATCTGACCCCCGGTGTCATCAGGTGAGAGAGCGACCATCCAAGGACGGAGCGCTTCTCTTCACCTGAAGCTTGGATGGAGCGCGTGGAGGAGCGAGAGGTCCACGGCCCGGGGGCGGCGGATTTACTCTCACTGAAACCCTCAGATCTGCCCGAGTGCCAACCGCAGTGCGGGGGACAACTGGGGTGGGTGGCTCTTTTGCAAGAGCGAGCCGCGATCTTAACTGCGCAACAGACATGACATCAGTGATGGCATGCACTGCCCGCGAGCACCGCATTAACATGCTGGACCCCCAGACATGAAACGCTGTGCTCGTGCCCATCATCCGGGGATAGGAAACCACCGCATCCAGAAACGCACGGTCGGAGTGACGTCTTGAAAAAGACGCGCTGCACGACCGTGTTGCTCTTTTAGGAAAGCTTTTTTCCTATATACAAACCGCTCTTGGAGGACCGGACCCAAAGGACGCCAGGCAAGGGAGAAATACCCAGCTCGACCATCTGCCACTGCGTATACGCGCTCTGGACCGGGAGAAGCTGCTTCTCGATCTCTCTCTGTAGACACAGGTTGGAGATACCCTCAAAGACTCTCTCAGAAGCTTCGTGAAAGGCTCTGAAAGCGAAAGGATGTCGAGCATGGCACTGGCTGCGTCTTTATAGCATGACTGATTGTCATTGACGCCAGCTGTGCACGCTGACGCTGCCAACTCATTGGCATTTCATTGGCCCGTTTTTATACTCTTTCAGATGATTGGATTCTGACGAAATCCCCATAGTGGAAGTTTCCACATAGCATTGGAGTTCCCCATCCGAAGGGGAACCCTTGTTGTAGATTATGCAGTAAACAACCGTAAAATAGCCAGTGTTTAGATGCAATAAAAGGAAACAGTATTTTACTGTAAAACCAGTAGGATTTGTATAAAATTGTGTAGTGCAATGAATAAATTACAGAAATTTACTTTATGTACCCATTACATGTAGTAACTGTGACATTAATTGATAAGTTACTGTTCAGTCATTACTGTTCCTTCTACTCTGATTCTTTATGTTGCTATTTAAAGAGAAGTGCAATTATCTTAAGGCAGAAAACATGGTTTAGGCATTAACACACACACAGACTTCCTGTATTATTCTAAATACAAAGTTTTTAGAAAATGTTGGTCCTGTAAATGTAAATCAAAATGTAAGGGAACCAGGTGTTTGATTTGTTGTGCTCCATTCTATCAATTCAGATGCAGAGTCTGATATGTTTTAAGCCTTAAATAAGAATCTACAATGAGTAAAAATGTAAATGTTTTTGAGTGTTTCTAAAATAAGTCGGTGTATTAAGTTAAATTGTTACTATCTTGAACTGTGTACTTGAAATCTATATTGTTAGCTAGTTATTATTTTCTCATATAACTTCTTACATTACTTTTATTTAAGTATATTTATTAATTGGATATTGCATATTGCCATAATATACAGATGCAAACAGTGTAATGTGTCTTTCTGGCTAGGCAGATGTTATACACATAAAAACATTAAATTCTAGTCTCCTCAGTTAGGTGGCATGTGCACAGAAATCATCACAGGGAATCACAATTTATACTTTTATTCAATAAGCTTGTAATCATTTATTCATTTTCTTTTCAGCTTTTAGTGCCTTTATTATTCAGGGGTCGCCACAGCGGAATAAACTTATCCAGCATTTGTTTTACACAGCGGATGCCCTTCCAGCTGCAACCCATTACTGGGAAACATCCACACACTCATTCACACACACATACAGTACACTATGGACAATTTAGCTTATTCAATTCACCTATAGCGCATGTCTTTAGACTTGTGGGGGAAACCAGAGAACCCGGAGAAAACCCACGCGAACTCGGGGAAAACATGCAAACTCCACACAGAAATGTCAACTGCCCAGCCGGGACTCGAACCAGCGACCTTCTTTCTGTAAGCTGATTGTACTACCCACTTCACCATTGTGACGCCATAAGCATGTTTTAAATTGGTCAAAAGTTACAGAAATAATATCTCATTCAAGTTCATGTTTATTTATGCTCATGCAGCACAATACAAATAAAAGCATGCAAAATACCAGAAAAACAATATAATCCATTATTCTCAGGTCACACCAAGAGTTAAAGAGAAAAAAAATAGTCATACAAGTAATTTCTTTTTAAAATAAATACTGGTATCACACAGTATCGGTTTCATCTAAAATTCTAAGCTAACCTTTTTTTTTGACATGGATAATAATAAGAAAAGTTTCTTGCACACCAAACCAGCATATTACAATTATTTCTGAAGGATCACATGAAACTGAAGACTGAAAATTCAACTTTGCATTACATAAACAATCTACATTTTAAAATATATTAGAAGTTAAAACAGCTATTTTGAATTGTAATACTATTTCACAGACGTGCTGCTTTTACTGTGTTCTTAATCAAATCATTTCAACTTTACTGAGCATAAAAGGCATGCTAAAATCTTACCAAGTGTCACTTTTGTAGTTTTAATTAAATTATATATTTTAATTTTCTGTTTAATTTTCTTTAATATTATGGAAAATTTGATGTATCAAAATATATACAGTTGAAGTCAGAATTATTAGCCCTCCTTTGAATTCTTTTTTCTTTTTAAATATTTCCCAAATGATATTTTAACAGAGCAAGGAAATTTTTACATTATGTCTGATAATATTTTTTCTTCTAGAGAAAGTATTATTTGTTTTATTTCAGTTAGAATAAAAGCAGTTTTAAATTTTTTAAAACCAATTTTAAGGTCAAAATTATTAGCCCCTTTAAGCTATATTCGTTTTCAATAGTCTACAGACCAAACATTGTTATCCAATAACTCGCCTAATTACCCTAACCTGCCTAGTTAACCTAATTAACCTAGTTAAGCCTTTAAATGTCACTTTAAGCTGTATAGAAGTGTCTTGAAAAATATCTAGTCAAATATTATTTACTGTCATCATGACAAAGATAAAATAAATCAGTTATTAGAAATGAGTTATTAAAACGATTATGTTTAGAAATGTGTTGAAAAAAATCTTCTCTCCGTTAAACAGAAAATGGTGGAAAAAATAAACAGGAAGGCTAATAATTCTGACTTCAACTGTACAGTAGTTTCAAGTGTTTATTTATTTATTTTTTACATTTTAGCTTTTATTTTACATAAAACATAATAGCCTATAATCTTAACACACTGAATACAATTCATTATCATGAACATACATACCCTCTATGAGCTTGGGCAGGAAGTGAGCTGCTCCTTTAGTCTTTTTGACCCGGTTTCCCTTCATGACCTGTCCGTCCCGGTTTATACCAATGTACCAGGCCCGTCCCGACTGCGTTTGACGGTACAAGATCGAGGAGTACGTCACGTAATAGTTCTCAAACACACACTCCTTAAACTTACACTCCGGTGTGAAATGTTCCTGTAACAGAGACATAAATACACAGACAGTCAATTAATAAGGATAACAGACTGTAACTTGGTGGTTACTCTATATTTATATATAGCCTTTATACTAAGATCAACTGGGAAAGGAGGAAAATGTGCCTCACATTTCAGAATGACATAGCTGTAAAAGCATAATAAACAAAAGTAAACAAGGAAAGTGAAATCCCCTACACTATATCAGTCCTTTCAGGGTTTTGTGATTGCAGAATTTAAGACAAAATCAAGCAAGTGCTGCAATATTCAGAGGAGTTTGCCATTTTTTTCTAAACTACTGGAGATTTTACTCAGATTTTGAGCAGCCAAATGTATCATACCAAAAGGCAGAGCAAGATGCTAATTATCGCACAAAAATATTTGACTTTTGGACATGCTAGAGAACAGGTAGGAGTTACGCGACTGTGGGGTGCCATTACGAAATAAATTAATCTTTGGTTCGTTACATTCAGTTTTACAGCCTTAAAACATCTATAATAACTGAAAAAATAAAGCTGATTAGTTTGCAGATTTTGCCTATTGAGGGTTATTTTTAGAATGTAACTCCCGTGATTAACGAGGGACCACTGCAAAACAATGCACAGCGTCACTCTACCTTGTTTACTCACAGAATGTTTTTTACCTGAAGCGAATATTCTACTGGAGCTGAATTATATGATCAAGTGACTGAGGTGAATTCCATGCTTTTGTTACACGTTCTGCATTGTTGGTCATTCATTCAATTGGCCAGCAGAACTTTGTCTATATTCATGCATTTTCATTGACTTTGTATGTAATGTACTCACGCGAATAATTAATTTCACTTTTAGCCTTAATCAGCGGTCTCTTGAAATTCTTGATTCTGACTCGTTGGAAAACGTGTGATAAAACCTTCGAGTTAAAGCTTTGATCACAGTTGGAAAAAAACACACTTCCCTCAAACATTAGCAGTAACTAGGCCCACATGAAATCCGCACGCACTGAATTCTGCAGATTTCCGGATATTTTTAGCCCATCATTGATTCTGTTTATTCACTTGTGTAAATGTGTGTAAATTTATATTTATTTACTTTTTAAATTCCTTTCCTTTAATATTATTGACTAATATGAAAATATCCATATGATTTATTTACAATACAGTTTGTAAAGTAATATTTTCTGGCTTTTAGTAGACCTATTATATGAGAGACTTGCTTTGTTTACCAATTAGGAAGTCTAAAGTGGGTTTGCATTGTAAACATTAAATAAACATTAAAAAGGTATTACTTTTTATTTCATATATTAGGCTTTTAGTGATGATACTCCCAAAATCATTCCACATAAATCCGCAGATTTTTAACAAAATTCTGCGCATACATAGCAAAAAAATATCCGCAGATTCTGTCTGGCCCTAGTAATAACTCAGTGACAGTTTCTCAGTGTAATCTTGAGAATACTAACCTGTGCTTCACCAGGAAGTAAATATGCTCAAAGCTATTTGTGAAGAGGTCGCTAACACACTGTAAAAAATAATATGATCAATTAGTCATGACAGCATAAGTTTTTAGTTAATTGTAACTTATTAAACTACATTATTATGTTCTAACTTAATTTTATAAGTTACACAAGCTGTTTTAAGTCAGCCTAATATAATATGAGTTCAAATGACGCATACGGTTAATTTGATTTAGGTTAAAAACTTTAGGGCAACCAGTATTATTATTCATATCTTTCATAAGTAACTTTCCTATCTAACATGAATTCAGCCAATTATTGTGGTGCCAAGTACATTACTAGTTTTAAATTGCCTACACTTTGCAAATGACCACAGTATAGGGGGATCATTAATGGCTTGTGATGTGTTAAACAAATTTAAATAAACTTATACCGATTATTTCTTTCGTATCACAAAGCCGAATGATGTTATTTCAGTCTACTCTCTAAAAAAACTCTAAACAAACCAAAAGTCTTCGGATAAGATTTGGAAGAGAGTAGCAATCCACACAAAAGCTGTTTGAGGACAAAAACCACTGACAAATGTCTTGATATGAAGCATTTCAAACAAAGCCTTTTTTTGTGGTAACCATATTATAAGGGGAATAATTGACTCCAGTGTGTTGAAAAATAAACATTAGAAAAATAAATGCACACCCCATTGGTTTGCACCACCTAGAGCTGGGGTGTCTAAACTCTGTCCTGGAGGGCCGGTGTCCTGAAGAGTTTAGCTCCAACACTAATCCCACCTGAACCAGCTAATGAAGCTCTTACTACTAGAAACTTCCCGGCAGCCGGCAGGTGTGTTGAAGCAAGTTGGAGCTAAACTCAGCAGGACACCGGCCCTCCATGACTGAGATTGAACACCCAAACCTAGAGTTTTAATTATTTTCCTAATAAATCAATAGTCCATTGTCAGTTATTCTTTAAATCTTCCACCAATAACCTGCCCATAGTAAGATGATATTTAAGTTTAAAGCTGTGCAATTTTATTTGAGCAAAGCACAATGCAAAGCCTAAAATTATGATTATTTAAACACATAAATACATAATATTTTATAAATATATATTTTTTTATTCTAATAATTTCCAGATGTTGAAAATATTTTTAGTACACCATTTTATTTAGATTAGTTAGAGCTCTTCAAGTCTCAAATATGATGTTTCTCTCTTTGTTGCTCTCGTTTTCTGACGTAAATTACAGAACCCAATATTTCTTCAGCTAAAAAGCTAATAAAAATGTTATGATGCTGTATATGTGAATTATCACTGCAAATCAACACAAGAAACGCTAAAAATATTACCACATTTTTTGAGAAAAACCCCATTCATTAATTCATTCATTTTCCTTCGCTTAGTCCCTTTATTATCAGAGGTCGCCACAGCGGAATGAACCGACAACTATTCCCACATATGTTTTATGCAGCGGATGCCCTTCCAGCCGCAACCCAGTACTGTGAAACACCCATACACTCCTGTATTCACACATGCACACATACACTACTGCCAAATTAGTTACTATAGGGGAATCCAGAGCACCTGAACGAAACCTATGCGAACACAGGAAGAACATCCAAACTCCACACAGAAATGACATCCTTAGTCTCAAAATAATAATGCTAATAATAAAAATCACACAGAATCCTGGAGCAACTGCTACATAGTTATGAACACATGAACATAAGTGTCGCAGTGTGATCTTTTGCCAGAAGTCCAAACGCAGCCAAACTTTGTGACTCTCTGAAGCCCTGCTGGAGATATCAGCCTGTCAGTAAACAAATACCAACATCTCTCTTTTATTCTCTCTCTCTTTCTCTCTCCTCCAACCCATCTGTCTCTCTCTTCCTCTCTCTCCCTCTCTCTAGCAGCCTGTCATTTCGTAACCTTGTCAGGGAACAAACCAATTTCCAGGATTGATTGGGATCCTTGGTGTGACTGGTGAGCAGAGCAGCTGAATAAGGGGTTTACTTCTCTTCCTCTCTCTCTCTTTTGCACTAATGTGTTTGTTTTGAAACACTTTCCTGTGTTACCAAAAGAAAACGAAGCCTCCTTCATCATAGTTTACCAAGCTAAACTGAATATGTGACGAAACTCTGTCTATTTAGTCTTCTAATCTTCCTCATGTTTTAGATGGTCTTGCTGGTAACTAAAAGTGTGTAATAATAATAAAAACAATGGTGGCTCAGTGGTTAGTGCTGTCGCCTCACAGTAAGAAGGTTGGTGGTTCGAGTCCCAGCTGGGTCAGTTGGCATTTCTGTGTCAGTTTGCATGTTCCCCCCGTGTTTGCATGGGTTTCCTTTGGGTGCTCTGGTTTCCCCCAAAGACGTGTTATAGGTGAATTGAGTAAACTATATTGCCGTATGAGTGTGAATGAGTGTGTATGTGTGTTTTTCAGTACTGGGTTGTGGCTAAAAGTCATGCGCTGCGTAAAACATGCTGGAGAAGTTGGTGGTTCATTCCACTGTGGCGACTTCTGAATAAGGTAGAAGCAAAATGTTTAAATGCCAAGCTATTCAAAATATTGAATAAAAGAATTTAAAATATATAATAGATATTAAATAAAATGTATGTAAATTAAGGTGACGATTGAAACCATATTATTCATTCATTTTCTTTTAGGCTTTGTCCCTTTATTAATCTGGGGTTGCCACAGCGGAATAAACCACCAACTTATCCAGCATTTGTTTTATGCAGCGGATGCCCTTCCAGCTGCAACCCATCACTGGGAAACACATACACACTTAATTCCACACACACACACACTACGGACAATTTAGCCTACCCAATTCACCTGTACCACATGTCTTTGGACTGTGGGGGAAACCGGAGCACCCGGAGGAAACCCAGGCGAACACAGGGAGAACATGCAAACTCCACACAGAAATGCCAACTGACCCAGCCGAGGCTCGAACCAGCAACTTTCTCGCTGTGAGGCGACAGCACTACCTACTGCGCCACTGCGTCACCCCTGAAACCATATTAGTAGATGTATATTCAGAATTCATATTAAACACATTTCAGATTAAATAGCTCAATTAAAATTAGGCCCTCTTTATAAAATGGCCTATTAATTTACCTGGTTTACATGATCATCTCTAGTTAAATTGTGGCAACTGATGCTTTTAAACTTCGTGATGCTTTGGGTTGGATAGTTCCTGTTGTAAATGTTCCCTTAAAGGGGCAGTTCACCCAAAAATTCTGTCATTATTTACTTATCTTTCACTTGAAGCTAAGCAGCTAAGCTAAGCAGGACTGTGTCCGGTCAGTACCTTGATGGGCAACCACATGGGAAAACTAGGTTGCTGCCCAAAGTGGTGTTAGTGAGACCAGCAGGGGATGCTCAACCTGCGGTCTCTGTGGGTCCTAACACCCCAGTATAGTGAAGGGGACTCTATACTGCTCGGTGAGCGCCGTCTTTCGGATGAGATGTTAAACTAAGGTGTTAAATCTCTGTGTGGTTGTTAAAAATCCCAGGATGTCCTTCTAAATGTGTAGGAATGTAACCCCTGTATCCTGGCCAAATTTGCCCACTGTCCATCCTAACCATCCCCACATCATAATTGGCTTCCTCACTCTGTCTCCCCTCCACCAATCAGATGTTGTGTGTTTTGCGGTCTGGCACATTATGGCTGTTGTCACGTCACCCAGGTGGATGCTGCACACTGGTGGTAGATGAGGAGATTCCCCCCAAAGTGTAAAGCGCTTTGAGTGTTCAGAAAAATGCTAAATGTAAAGAATTATTCTTATTCTTATTTATAATAATAATAATAAATAATAATAATAACAAAAAATAGTAACAACAAAATAATAACAATAATAATAATAATAAATAATAATAACAAAAAACAACAGCAACAACAACATAATAATAATAATAATAATAATAATAATAATAATAATAAATAATAACAATAATAAATAATAATAATAATAATAATAATAATAAATAATAACAATAAATAATAATAATAATAATAATAATAATAATAATAATAATAATAATAATAATAATAACAATAAATAATAACAATAATAAATAATAATAATAATAATAATAATAAATAATAACAATAATAAATAATAATAATAATAATAATAATAATAATAATCAACAATAATAATAATAATAATAAAAAATAATAATAATAACAAAAAACAGTAACAACAAAATAATAATAATAATAATAATAATAAATAATAATAACAAAAAACAGCAACAACAACATAATAATAATAATAATAATAATAATAATAATAATAAATAATAACAATAATAAATAAATAATAATAATAATAATAATAATAATAATAATCATCAACAACAACAATAATCAACAATAATAATAATAATAATAAAAAATAATAATAATAACAAAAAACAGTAACAACAAAATAATAATAATAATAATAATAATAATAATAACAAAAAAACAGCAACAACAAAATAATAATAATAATAATAATAATAATAAATAAATAATAACAATAATAATAATAATAAATAATAATAATAATAATAATAATAATAATAATAATAATAATAATAATAATAACAATAACAAAACAACAGCAACAACAAAATCATAATAATAATAATAATAAACAATAAATAATAATAATAATAATAATAATAATAATAATAATAATAATAATTAAAAATCATAATAATAATAACAAAATAACAGCAACAACAACACAATAATAATAAAAATAATAATAATAATACTAAAAATAATAATAATAATAATAAAAAATCATAATAATAATAACAAAATAACAGCAACAACAACAAAATAATTGTTATGAAGCGGACAGGAGAC
This sequence comes from Danio aesculapii, assembly GCF_903798145.1. NCBI lineage: Eukaryota > Metazoa > Chordata > Actinopteri > Cypriniformes > Danionidae > Danio > Danio aesculapii. The sequence goes on along the minus strand of NC_079441.1, from coordinate 20,789,418 downwards.
AGAGGTAAGGAAACGTTAGGGTGTTTATTAAATGACAACAAGGAGCACATGAAGGATAGCCAGGAGGATCAGGAATGATGTTGGGGTCTTTTCCTCCGTGGCTGGGTAACAGGAATACACGAGGATGGACAGCACACACCAGATACAGCTGACAGAGGATGACACAGACTTGGAAGGACTGGAAGACAGGACGATTCGGGTGGACCAGGAAGACTAGGAGGAATACAAAGAGAACAGGTAAGTAAAGCGTTTGTTTTAGCTGAGGATGACTACGCTGAGTGGTCGCTCAGTTGTCCGCTTTCGTCGAGACGAGCCCGGACAATGAGCGACTGGAGTGCTGTGCTTTTATCTGGTGCTCGTGAATGTGATGCAGCTGTGTGCTCATTAGAAGTCAGGTGATGGTGATCTTCGTGAGTGGGGATCGTGAGAGCCTGACCAATCCGTGACAGTACCCCCCTCCCCAGGGCCCGCTCCTGAGGGCCGACACCTCCGACGCCGTGGTGGTCTCCCTCTGCCTCTAGGCGCTGGGAACTCAGGGTGGCTCTCATGAAACTCCACCATGAGACTAGGATCGAGAATATCAGCTCTGGGAACCCATGTCCTTTCTTCGGGGCCGTACCCTTCCCAGTCCACCAGGTACTCCAACTGGCCACCACGACGTCGGGAACGCAAGATCTCCTTCACTGCGTAGACGGCTCCTTCTTCTAGGAGCAGTGGAGGAGGGGGTTCCTCTTCGTGGTCAGGCTCTGTGGAGGGAAGAACAGGATCGTGATAGGGTTTCAGGAGTGATACGTGGAATGTAGGGTGAATACGGTAGTGAGAGGGTAATTGTAGTTTGTAGGTGACGGGGTTAACCTGTTCCACGATGGTGAAGGGACCAACAAATCGGGGACTTAACTTGCGAGAGGGCAGTCGCATGCGTATGTCCCGGGTGGATAGCCACACCTTTTGTCCGGGTGTGTATCTGGGTTCTTCAGACCTTCTTCTATCGGCGGTTACCTTGCTTCGACGGACTGCCCTCTGCAGATGTTGATGAGCCTCGTCCCAGACTCTCTCGCTCTCCCGGAACCAGTGATCCACTGCGGGGACATCAGATGGTTCGCCATCCCAGGGAAAGAGCGGTGGTTGGAAGCCCAGGACGCACTGGAATGGCGTGAGTCCGGTGGAGGGTTGCCGCAGTGAATTTTGGGCATATTCTGCCCAGCCCAAATACTGGCTCCAGGAGCTCTGGTGACCACTGCAGAAGGTCCTCAGGAACCGTCCCACCTCCTGAATCTTCCTCTCTGTCTGCCCGTTGGTTTGGGGATGATATCCAGAAGAGAGGCTGACGGCCACACCTAGGAGCTTGAAGAAGGCTTTCCATAGACGTGAGATGAACTGTGGACCTCTGTCCGACACAATATCTTCTGGAATACCAAATGACCTGAAGACTTGATTAAAGATATTGTCGGCTGTTTCAAAGGCTGTGGGAAGACCTTTCAGAGGGATTAGTTTGACAAACTTTGAGAATCTATCTACGATGACTAGAATACAGGTATTACCTTCTGACGAGGGGAGGTCAGTGATAAAGTCCACTCCTAGGTGTGACCAGGGACGGTTCGGAATCGGCAAGGGATGGAGCTTTCCAGCGGGTAGATGACGTGGGCTCTTGGATTGGGCACAGTCCTTACAGCCCTGAACATATTGCCTCACATCCCTTGCCATGTTTGGCCACCAGAATCGTTGGGATACTAGCGAGAGAGTATTGTTGATCCCTGGATGTCCAGTGCCTAGCGAGGTATGTAAGGAGTGGATCAGATCTACCCGGTGTTCAGGTGGTATGAACTGCCGATGAGGAGGGCATCCCGGCGGAGCAGGGGCTTCCGGAGTGGCAACGACTGGAGGAGCGTTCCAGGTGATCGGACAAATGGAGATGTGTTCGGGAAGAATCTTCGTTGGGAGTTCTTCATGATCGTGATGCTCGTGTAAACGAGAGAGAGCGTCTGCTCTTAGATTCTTGGGTCCTGGACGATAGGAAATGGAGAAATCAAAACGTGAGAAGAAAAGTGACCATCTGGCTTGACGTGGACATAGTCTCTTGGCCTCTTTGATATATTGGAGGTTTTTGTGATCTGTGATCACCTGGAACGGATGTTTGGCTCCCTCCAACCAGTGACGCCACTCCTCCAAGGCTAGCTTGATTGCTAGAAGCTCCCTGTCTCCTATGCTGTAATTCTGCTCCGCCGGGCTCAACTTCCGAGAGAAATAGGCACAGGGATGCAGTCGGGGCGGTGTATCATGATGTTGGGATAATACTGCCCCGACGCCGGTGGTGGATGCGTCCACTTCCACCACGAAAGGAAGATTTGGGTCAGGATGAGTCAGGAGTGGGGCCCTTGTGAACTCCTTCTTAAGAAGGCGGAAGGCTGCGGCTGCTTCTTTGGTCCACTCCAGTCCTTTGGGTTTACCCTTGAGGAGATTAGTGAGAGGTGATGTAATCCTGCTGTAGTCCTTGATAAACCGTCTATAAAAGTTAGCAAACCCAAGAAACCTCTGGAGCTCCTTAATGGAAGTGGGTTCTGACCAGGATAGAACAGCCTCAATTTTCTTCCCATCCATACGTATACCGGTTTGGTCAATGATGTATCCCAAGAAATGAATCGACTTCTGGTGGAATGAGCATTTCTCCGCTTTGAGGTAGAGGTGATGTTCTCTCAATGTGTGTAGGACCTCCGCAACGTGTTGGCGATGTTCGGCCTCACTCCGGGAGTAAATGAGGATGTCATCTATGTACACTATTACAAAGTGGTGAAGAAACTCCCGGAGGACTTCATGAATGAAGTTTTGGAATACGGAGGGGGCGTTGACCAGACCGTAAGGCATGACCTCATATTCATAGTGGCCAGTAGGGGTCACGAATGCTGTCTTCCATTGGTCCCCCTCACGTATTCTTATCAGATTATACGCGCTGCGGAGGTCCAATTTAGTGAAGACTTTAGCTTCTCGGAGCTGTTCCAAAGCGGCGGGTACCAGAGGAAGGGGATATCGGTATTTTACTGTACCGTTATTTAGGACCCTGTAGTCGATGCATGGACGCAGCCCTCCGTCCTTCTTGGCCACAAAGAAGAAGCTTGAGGCGGCTGGTGATTTTGAGTGACGTATGTACCCCTGACTCAGAGCCTCCCTTATGTAATCTTCCATTGCCTGATTCTCTGGAAGCGAGAGCGGGTAGATCCTACCTCTTGGCAACTGGGCATCTGGAACTAGGTCGATCGCGCAGTCCCATGGCCGATGCGGCGGTAGCTGGGAAGCTCTCTTGGGGCAGAAGACATCATGAAAGGAGCTGTACTCCTTAGGAATGTGGATAGACTGCTTCTCAGGAGGACTCTCGACCGATGTTGTAAACAAAGAAATGGGGTTCCGACCTTGAAGAGGGAGATTTGGAAAACAGGTAGGTGTACATCCAGATCCCCATTTCTTTATCTCTCCTGTGCCCCAAGAGATGATGGGATCGTGCTTCACCAGCCACGGGCGCCCTAGAATGATGTCCATATTTGCACCCTCCAGAACCAGAAATTGAATCCTCTCTTGATGTAACAACCCCACTTGAAGAAGGATGTCTTCGCATTGTCGATGGATACGGGTCGAAGATCGAGTGCACTGGGTTATCGGTTGTATCTGGTATATATGCGAGGACGCCTCAGTACGTAGGTGGAGTTGACGACAGAGGGATTGGGAGATGAAGTTCCCTGCTGACCCGGAGTCGATGAGGGCTGTGACAAGGAGAGAAATAGAGGCAGTAGTTATTTGTACGGTGGTAGTAAGTGGTTTACATTGTTCAATATTCGTACTGAATACACTCACTGAAGTCCGAATGGGACGAAGGGGACACTCCATACGGGTGTGTCCACTGACACCGCAGTATAGACACAGACCCCGGGTCAGCCTCCTCTGTCGTTCCGCTGATGTCAGTCTTCCAGACTCTATTATCATGGGTTCTGGTTCTGGAGAGGCTGTTGACTCAGGCGATTGGAGGAGTGCAGACGAGGGGGTGATGGTGTCCTGTTGATAGGAACGGAGACGATCGGAACATCGGAGAGAATGTTGGATGAATCTCTCCAGACCCATAGTATCATCTAATGTGGCCAGCTGGATTCGGAGAGTGGGTTCCAAGCCGAGCCGGTACGTGGTCAACAACGATCTCTCATTCCATCCACTTGCAGCTGCTAGAGTGCGAAACCGGAGAGCATATTCCTGTGTAGATAGAGTACCTTGCTTTAGATGATACAGCTGCTCTCCAGCGGCTACTTCCCCATCAGAACGTCCAAACACCTCTTTGAAATACTCCGTGAAGGTAGTGATGGAATTCATGACCGGCCCGGCTTGGTTCCAGATCGTCTCAGCCCATTTAAGTGCAGGCCCAGAGAGTAGTGATACGATGTAGGCGATCTTTGACTTATCTGTGGGATATAGAGAAGGTTGCATTTCGAATATGAGGGAACATTGTAACAGAAAACCATTGCACTCCCCCGCTCCGCCTGAGTAGGGCGCTGGTCGGGCCATGGGACTGGAAGGAAGGGCCGAAGAAGAAACTGTGGAGGCGGAAGTGCTCGGTGCTGGTGGTGCGTTGGAAAGTGGAGCTGGTGGCTGTAGAATCCGCTTCAACTGGTCCACCAGCTCTTGAAAGTGATCGGGGGTGCTCATGTTGTCGTCGTTATTGGTCCGGGCTTCTGTTATGAAGCGGACAGGAGACAGAGGTAAGGAAACGTTAGGGTGTTTATTAAATGACAACAAGGAGCACATGAAGGATAGCCAGGAGGATCAGGAATGATGTTGGGGTCTTTTCCTCCGTGGCTGGGTAACAGGAATACACGAGGATGGACAGCACACACCAGATACAGCTGACAGAGGATGACACAGACTTGGAAGGACTGGAAGACAGGACGATTCGGGTGGACCAGGAAGACTAGGAGGAATACAAAGAGAACAGGTAAGTAAAGCGTTTGTTTTAGCTGAGGATGACTACGCTGAGTGGTCGCTCAGTTGTCCGCTTTCGTCGAGACGAGCCCGGACAATGAGCGACTGGAGTGCTGTGCTTTTATCTGGTGCTCGTGAATGTGATGCAGCTGTGTGCTCATTAGAAGTCAGGTGATGGTGATCTTCGTGAGTGGGGATCGTGAGAGCCTGACCAATCCGTGACAATAATAATAATAATAATAATAATAATAATAATAATAATAATAATAAATCATATTAATAATAACAAAATAACAGCAACAACAAAATAATAATAATAATAATAATAATAATAATAATAATAATAATAATAATAATAATAATAATAATAATTATTATTATTTATTTATTTTGACCAAATGCATTTGTTCAAGTATTTTAGCAGACTTGTTCATTTTCAGCCCCTGTCCAATGGAGGCTTGACATAAAATGAAAATAAAATACATACATATACACAGTATTATAACTCTTTACCTAAAAATTGCTGAAAGGCAAAAGCAAATGTGGCATGATCAAACAAACTAGTAAACTATTAATGTGAACACTGTTTTGTTCTTAACCACTTTTTAAGTACACTACTAAAACATTTATATTACTTTCTAATTTAAGGCTAACAGGTAAGCCATTTCACAATTTGGTTCTCTTAACAGAGAAAACAGATTGACCAAAAGTGGTGTCACACTTTGCAACAAGAGAGCCACCATTAGCAGTTGCTCGTGTGACTAAGAGGTTTGATGCCTACTAATTAGATCAGAAAACAGCCTTAAAACATGATTATTTAAACATTAAAAAATGATTTAAGGATAAGATAATTAAATTTAATAAATCTATCAAAACTAAAAATGTTATAAAAATGTTATAACACTAAAAATGTTAAAATTTGCATAAAACTGCACAATGATTCCATCGCATAGGCGAGTCCATAATTGCTATGATGATTATTATGATGATGATGATTATTATTATTATTATTATTATTATTGTTGTTGTTGTTTAGATTTGCAATATATGCTGCATTATAAAACATATCTGAATGTATGGAAAACATGTAAAACGTTTTATTAAAGCTTAAAATGGACATGATCAGATTAAAAAGCTCAACTAACATTAAGCCTTCTATATAATAGAGATTCATCATTTGCATGGATTAATTGCATATCTGTTATATAAAATAATACATTTGCAGAGTAGTTTATTTTACTTGTGTAAGTATTTTAAAAAATGAATATATTTATTACATTATGAATAATAAAATGAAACTGCATTTGTGGGTAAATTAAAAGTTTATTGGTTCTACTACTTTTTCATTCTTTCATACAGGCTTGAAGTGGAAAATGAACACCTCTCAGAGTGAAGTGCTCGGAGTAAAAGTCTATGCCAACTTTAATTAATTAATTGCCAAATATAATTGAATTGGAGCTTCCAGCTGACAGGAGATGATGGAGCGAGAGTGTGTGCCTGCGCAATAAAATTAGATGCAAATCATTTCTAAAACACCTGAGGAGCAAGTCATGTAATGGCTGCTGACTTCCTCTCAGTTTGACTATAATTAGGAGCCTCATCAGGGTGGCAAGTCTGGTAATGTTTTCCCGAGTTGCCCATTTTGAGGCAAATTAAGGTCATATACGGTACGGCTTAATCATTTGGCTCAAAACTATAAAAAAGCTGTTTCTTATTCAACACGAAGGGATCTCTGTTCTTCAGGTGAGGAATTAGCTTGACCTCCAGCAGCCTCTTCCACCTGTTTTTTAATTTTGCAGTTCCTTTTACCACCAGCAGGTGTCAGGACAGCACACGAGGCTTAATCTATTCGGCTAGTGTTACTGTAACATGCTGTCTTCACTCACTGCTTAGTCACTTTTAAGTTTTTTTTCTCTCTCATCTTTTTCCCTTCCTCTCCTTCCCTTTTAATCTAGGATTGTGCGGAAATCTGATTATTACGGAGAAGTTCTGAACATGTTGTGTCGCATGAAGTTAATAAAGATGCTGGATGTTTTTTTACGAGTCTGCTGAATCCTCTGAATCCACAGAAATCCCTTACCAATCAGCAGCGAGGACTGGCATTTTGACAGGAGCACTGCTGCCTCATCAGCCTCTTAGACAGGCACAACATTTAAAGAGAGAGTTCATCCTGAAATAAACATTTGCTCATTATTTACCCGGCCATATTGCCCTAAACCTGCAAACTTTTGCTGGTCTGTAGAACACAGGAGAAAATAATATGATGATTTGTGCTTTTTCAGACTTTGAGTATAGTGGCAAATGAACAACTCTTTTGTTGGAGAGTGAAGTTAAATAGAAAGGCTTTACATGAAGAAATATCAAAATAAATACTGACAGAATCTTCATTATGGGGTGAACTTTCTTTTTAAGAATTGGCAATCCACCTATTTTCATGTGCATTTTGGACTATCACATAAAATATGCTTATAAGTATTTTTCCATTCAAAGATGTGAAGTAGACTTACGCGCAAAACTGGAATATTGCATAAAACATTTGAAAATAAATCACCATTTCCATCCAACGAGTCAAAGAGAAGAAAATGATCACTTCCTGATAAACTGGTGCCATATTCATATATCACTGCTACCAGTGTGATATTGCATTTATACAACAGTTTGACAGCATAATCGTGTATATTAAAAAGAAAATCAAACACAGAGAATCTCAAAACCCTTTTGTAAGAGGAACTACTTTCTTCCGCCATTCATTCACATCTGCAGCTGATGTCAGAACAGCAGAACCATTGCTCATTCACTAACGTTACTTTAGAGTATTTCAATTATTCTCTAGAGTAATGTCTAAAGTTGCTCACATTTTAAGATTATAAGGCTGAACACCATGAAAATGCCAGACATTGTTCACATGAACATCGTCAACCGTCTTTGCTCAAAGACAAAAATTATAAATATTTAAAATAGGCACTATCCTTATAAATAAACCGCATAGTTGCAATCTAAACAACTACATTCACGACTAAAAAAGCCTCAAAGGTACATTATATTGTCCAACAGTTGCAATATTTGTCAAACTGTAGCAATACACAAGGATAAAGGGTTATATATATATATATATATATATATATATGTATATATATATATAAAATGAAAATTTCTAACTGTTGAATTGTTCACCCACTAACAGGGAATTTTTGAACTTGGGAAGACTTGGGAAGCATGGGTTCTCTTATTTAAGCTACTCTTATTTAATAAATAACTTGGGATTCAAAAGATGAAACGTGATGAATGGACAGTGGCTTTTGGAGGTGTGAGACACTTTGGGAGGACAGCAGTTAAAGACAGTTCTGGACTTTGGCTATGGGAGTTTAGAATGACCAAAACAAAATTTCAGATATCGGTTCACTGGGTTGTCCATTAATGCTGTCTCATTGCATTCATTTTTGTTATCATATTATCTTTTAAACAAAATCACATGACTTTTATTTTTGATAAATGTGTTTCTATTGTAGTTTATGCAATTTTTTCTTATCAATATAAAGTTTATCCTACTCAGTTATTTTCAAAATATATGTGCATTCTAGCATTTGCATGAAGCATTTTATGCCATAGTCATAAATGAGCATAAAAATAGGTGGATGGAAACCAAGATGCACGTACATTTTTAAAATATGCATTAAAAATATATGCGCATTACTAAGCAGAATGAACTTTTTATCTGATACGAAAAAATTGCATAAACAAATTTACCCCAAAAATGGAGACAAAAATGACAAATAAAAAATGGCAGAAAGTGACAGATATATTTAGGTGGACGAAACAGGTCTGATCATTTTTAAATGGGATTTATGAGAAAGAAGTGACAACCAATTTATCTGTCTTCAAAGTGGTTTGGTATTATTTATTACCTCCCGGAACTTCTGAGATACAATGTGTCTTTACTGCAGAATATTTCATTTTTCTTTTTGATATTTGGTGCAAGTTTATCAGGAAGTGACGATTTTTATTCTCTTTGACTCATTAGATGGAGAGGGTGCTTTATTCACAAATGTTTTATACAATATTCCAGTTTTAAACATAAGTTTAATTTTCATCTTTGTAAGGAAATATTTGGCCCGTTTCCACTAAGTGGTACGATACAGTTCAGTGCATTTTTATAGCCGTTTCCACTGTGAAAGGGTGCCTAAAAAGGAACCACACCATATCACTTTTTGGGTACCCTTTGCAAAGGGTACCTAGCATGACAAAAGGGTGCTAAAAAGTGGAGCTAGACATGCAGGTGAACGCTATTGGTTTACATACGTAGATACGTCACTTGCTTGTGGACAGGCCAGGAGAATAAAAACAAAGGAAGCGCCATTTTTAAAAACACAGCCGAGACATTACACCATAATAATATTTACATATAATAACAAGCCATGGTTGACCCAAGCTCAAACAAACCTTGTCGTCGTCTTGATGAACAGCCACAAAGTCAAGAACAAAAAAATCTGCCACGTCCTCTTGTTGTACAAGCCAGTCTAAAGGTGCGATAGGTTTCACTTACTCCAGAGAGCTCACCGTGCATCTATATTATAGTTGAAATAATGAACTTCTTGAGCTCATGTTAATAAGGTGCGCTTGATTACTGAAGTGCTTCTGACATCTGAGCCTTTTAGGAATGGACAAATGTGAGAGTGAAGCTCGAAATAACAAAGGAGAAGCCGGAAAAAACAAAGGAGCTAAATTATCTTTTAAACAGAGTTGGATGTAACATGTTCCACAGTAACACGTTACTATATTCTAATTACATTTTTGATGAATTCAGTATTATAATGAATTACATTTTAAATTTGTATAATTTGATTAGTTACTAAAGTCAATGTAATTGTGTTACTTGCGTTACAAATGCAGTTTTTGGAGGAAAAAAATGCTTCTTTTGAAGCTCGAAAAAACAAAGGAGCAATTTTTTTCATCAACCTAAAACATGAACAAACTGCCATGTTTAACTATTACATCACCTTCTGACAGAATGACGGAATTACTTTTTAACAAGAGGCTACATGTGCTGGAGAGGATTATATATACAGATGAGAGGTTTGCCCTGAATGTAGGCTATACGTTGTGTGTTGTTTTTGAAACCAAATAAGGACTAAACGTATGCTGTGTGTAGTTTATCTGAAAATGGTAAAATATCGGAGACTGTAAGGGGCGGTATGTGTTCATATATGTTGCATTTATTTATATATTTTATATAATCGCAGACGTTACAGTAGGCTATTTCACACTCATTGATCTGCAGTTATAATCAAATCATGTTCATAGAAAGGTTAGTGATGAACATTTATACAGTATTTAAGTGTATCAAGCCTCTGTTTTGTACGAAGTGCTTCTCATATGATATGTGAACGACCCATACAGCTTTAATGCAGACATTTCCTAAAGTGAGAATGACGTCGACTGAAACTTTCTGTCATACACCACGTCCACCCATTGATACCCTTTTGGCAGTGGACTTGCAAGCCTGATTAAGGTGACCCATACCGACTCTCAGTGGAAACGGGCCAATAGCCAATGAAAGAAAGATAAAGGGATGTAAACAGGGTAATATAAATGTTTATCACTTAATGTTTCATTGAATAAATTTTATTCAACTGATTATTTAGCTTACAATCATTACGGGCTAGATCATTTTACTCATAATTACATTAAACAATCTAAACAATCTGTTGTGGATTCCAATAAGTGGCAATAGCTCATGGCTGATTTATTTATTTGCCAAAATCCAATTTTATTCATGTTGTGTATGTCGTGAATCTTAATTTTGGAAAATGAGTGCAAACCAAGACTAGGGAGAGTACAAAACAACAAAGTAAAATGAGCTCTTAATTTACTCGCCCTCAGGCCGTTACTCTTTCCTCAGTAGAACAAAAAAGAGGATTTGTATTTGAGTCTGTGTTCCTTGATGATTTATAAAGTACAATCAATGGGCACTTTTAGAATAATCAAACTTGTACAGGCAAAACTAAATTAATACGTGTGGATCCTGACGATATATTGAGGTTTCATCAAGCAAAACGTTCTAAAAAGTGCTGGGTTTTGCATTTCATGAATCCCCAAGGGCTGTATGGTTTCATCTGGAAATCTTTTTTAATGTTCTGCTGAAGAAAAAAAAAGTCACCTATATGGTATGTCTTGCGATGGCCTGAGGATGATTAAATCTACAGCAAAATTTCATTTTTGGATGAACTATTCCCTTAAGAGAAGAAGGAGAGGGAGAGAGAGAAGAAACAACAGAGTGAGAAAAACAGGTAAAGGAAAGCTGAGAGACTGTGGCAATCATGTCAGAAGCATAAAATCCTCTTCATAGCCACATGCACACACACACACACACACTGTGAAAAGTGCTTGCTTTTACATTAACTTTTCACTGCTGCGGCTGTAAAATCTGTAACTACGGGTGAATTGATTTCATGTAAGACCCCATCAAAACGTCGATGAGAATTTCCTCTAAAAAAAAAGCCGGTCTAAGACTTTGATTTAGCCAGATAGATGTGTGTACAGGTATGAGAGGATCCAAAAACTGCTTACTAAGATCACTTTCAACACGCCAGCGAGCACTGACGAGCTTGCAGAACGACTGGGGCACGAGGAAGACGTCAAATGAACTTCAAGGTGGAAATAAATGGAGGGTAAGTAAATGGAAGGTGTGTCTCGCTGCAGAATGATTAGTCAAATTAATTGCAATTCGTTTCAAAGAGCAGAAACACGATGTTATACTGTAACGAGATCTAATGAGATTGTAATTGCAGAGGCCAGCAATAACACCTTGTATTTGACAGCACTAAAAATAAAGCAGGCCATGTTTTCTTGCGTTAACCAGACATGAAACACTTCCCTTAAGCACAGGTCTGAGAACAGCCCTGTGCTCTGCAGCTCTCATGGAGGCCATTACAAGACAGACAACAGACTGACCCCAGGTCAGCAAGAGAGGTGGGTTTCCTTGGCAGAACACCTGCTCGTCCCTGCACTGCTGACCTCAGAACAGCTGTAGCGGCGCGCTCGTCCTCTGCCTCTCTCCTTGGCCAGACCCAGCTGAGCGTTTGGGGAATTTCCAAGACAAAATAACACAACAAGCCCCCTCAAGACAGACTCCTTTGTTCTTTTCTCCTTCAGCATATTATTAGGGGTCGCTTGCTCACTCACACATTGACTAGCTTACTCATCCTTTTCCTTTCTCTATCATTCACTCACTCAAACATTCACTCATTCAGATATTTATCTTCCGCAATTAACAGGCATTAACTCATCTACTCAGCCACTTTCTCATTCTTTCCTTACCCAATTTTCTCATTCTTCCCCTCACTCGTTCACTCACTCATTTTCTCATTCTTTCACTTAGTTACTCACTCATTAATTTATGTACTCAGCTACTCACTCATTCATTGTCACTCACTCATGCATTCATTTACTCACTCACTCACTCACTCACTCACTCACTCACTCACTCACTCACTCACTCACTCACTCACTCACTCACTCACTCACTCACTCACTCACTCATGCAATCATTTACTTTCTAATTGTTTACATTTAGTCACTCACTAATGCATTTATTTTCTTTCTCAAGCATTGATTTACTCACTCATTTACTTACTTTCACATGCTTTCACTTAGTCACTCACTCATGCATTCATTAACTTTCCCACTCATGCATTTATTTACTCACTCACTCAATCACTCACACACTCACTCAATTTCTCATACTTTCACTTAGTCACTGACTCATTTATTCGTGTACTCATCTACTCACTCATTCTCACTTACTCATTCTTTCACTTTGTCACTCATTTATGCATTCACTCCCTTAGCCACTCACTCACTCACCCACTCATTTTCTCACTCTTTCACTTCATTCACCTATTCATTCATATACTCAGCTACTCACTCATTCTCACTCACTCATTCTTTCACTTTGTCACTCACTCATGCATTCATTAACTTATTCTCTCATTTTTTTACATTTACTCACTCATTCACTCACTCTCGCACTCACTTTCTCATTCTTTCACTTAGTCACTTATTTGTGTTTTCACTCACTCAGCCACTCATTTACTCACTTTGTCATTTTTTCAATTAGTCACTCACTCATGCTATCATTTACTTACTCACTCAGTTTCTCATGCTTTCACTTAGTCACTCACTCATTCATGTACTCAGCAACTCATTCTCACTCACTCACTTATTCTTACATTTTGTCACTCACTCATGCATTCACTAACTTACTCATGCATTCATTTACTTACTCTCATTTTTAACATTTAGTCACTCACTCATGCATTCATTTACTCACTCATTCACTCACTTTCTCATTCTTTCACTTAGTCACTCATTTATGCATTCAATTACTTAGCCACTCACTCATTTATTCACTTACTCACTCACTCATTCATTTTCTCATGCTTTCACTTAGTTACTCACTCATTCATTCATGTACTCAGCTACTCACTTATTCTCATTCATTCTTACACTTTGCATGAATGAGTAAATTGATGCATGAGTGAGTGACACTCACTGACTCACTTTCTCTTTTCACTCACTCACTCTTTTGCCACTCACTTTCTCATTTCTCATTTATTTACTCACTTTGTCATTCTTTCAATTAGTCACTCACTCATGCCTTCACTCACTCACTTTGCCAATCTTTCACTTAGTAGCTCACTCATACATTCACTTCCTCATTCATTAATTTACAAATTCATTCATTCATTCATTCATTCATTCATTCTCACTCACTCACTCACTCACTCACTCACTCACTCACTCACTCACTCACTCACTCACTCACTCATTTATTCTCATTCATTCGGACTCACTCACTCATTCACAAAAAATTTATAAATTACCAATGCAAAATTCCATTATAAATAAAAACATTTTTTGATTTAATGGTAACCAAGTTATCTGACTTAAAAAAGAGGGAAAGGATTGCTGACTAAAATGAGGACCAATCAAGCTGATTTTAAACATGGAGGTCAAGGACACAAGTGTGTGTGTGTGTGTGTCTGTGTGTATGAGGAGTCGAAGAGAGTGCAGGTGTGTACAAGAAGGAACAAGAAGGAAGAGTATGTTCATGTTTGTGCAAGGCTAGGTGGTCTAAGGTCAGCTAAAATCATTCGGGATCAGCAGTTAGACTAATTATTTCATCAGCGTGGGTGTGTGGGGACCTCAGGCTCGGATCAAGGTGTGTGAGTGTCAGCGCCAGGGTGCTGAGGGCCAGGAGCAGAATCACCCTCTATTTGAAATGAGTAATAATCCTGCCAGAACTACAGGGCACAGCAAAACACACACTGTACACACACACACACACACACACACACACACACGCGCGCACACACACACACACACACACACACACATAAATACTGACATACACTCCCTTGAGTCTGTGGCTAGTCCACTTCAAGTACTTGGTTTATTATCTGTGTCCAGTCATGCTTTCAGAAACCATTTCCAATAGTGCGCATGTGATGCAGCAGACAACGCATCAAAGACACACACAATTATGCAGCAGACAACACTATTAACACTATACATCAGCATGTATTGTACACAATAATACACCTTCACACTGGGGAACCTGAAACCATTATTGAAGATAATGTAAAAATCTTCAATACACTAAAGAAGACCTCAAGCATAACTATTTTTCTGTTAAAGTCACAATGTTGCCCTATTCCAATTCAATACAGGTGTTAGAAAAGCGTCTCCTTAAAATTGTTTGTGTGTGTGAGTGTGTGAGTGTGTGTGTGTGTGTGTGTGTGTATGATAGATTCATTAACTGCTCTGACTCCTTCACACTTTAAATAAGCTTTTCTTGAGTTTTCCATCACATGTACAAACATATATGAGAACATTTAGCAGCATTGCTTTATTACAATGCACTCCAGTGTTCTCCAGCCTCCGACGCCTAGACTGCAGCTCTACACAAGAAGTTTGGCCAGAGGAGAACTGGTCGTGCCTAACTGAGCCTGGTTTCTCTCTAGGTTTTTTTCCCCTTTACTTTCGTCAATTGGTGAAGTTTTGTTCTTCGCCGCTGTCGCCACTGGCCTGCTTGTTTTGGGACTTGTGGAGCTGCGCATCAATGGATTTGCTCTTCAGTGTTTGGACTTTCAGCAGTGAAAATGAAACCACTGAACTGAACTAAAATGAGGAAAGGAAATTGAAAACTGAGAAGAACCTAAGCTTCATATGTGTCAAATCAAATGGGTTTTCAAATGAGCCCATATTTTGCATTATAAAAGGTCATATTTTGGTTTTAAGGTGTCCAACAACAGTCTGATATGCATGCAAGGTCAAAAAACACATTCATTGTCTTAAAATATGCATTTCAAGAGTTCACACTTACGTAATGCTTTACTATTTTAGCAGGTTTGGCACGCTGTCCCGGAAGAGAACCCTGAGCTTGGAGATAGATGAGCCCAAGGCTCCCGCCTGGTCAATAAGCATTAGGAGGGATACAAGATCAGGTAGTTCTCGATAACTTCCCAAGAATAGGTCGATAATTTTACGTAGTAGGTGCTTGTGAATTTAACATTTGTTACATGTTTTTGTGTGGGAGGAAACCGGAATACCCGGGAAAACCCACGCGAGCACGGGGAGAACTTGCAAACTCCGCACGAGTGTCGATTGGCTCGGCTAGTGTTTGAACCAACGACCTCCTTGCTGTGGGGCAGCAGTGCTAGCCACTGAACCACCGTGTCGCCTGAACTTAGAATTGAGGAGGAGGGAGAAGGGATGGATGGGGTGGGGTTTCCAAAACGAAAATGAGGAAAGAAGTTAATGCTGGATATTTATATTAAATATGGATTGATCCGATTGGCTAGTTAGTAATTAGTGATAGGGATCAGCTGAAGTCAATCCTATCACGTGCTCCTCTCGAAATTAAGCTGCGGTCACACTTGACTTTTCTCTCCATAGCCTTCCATTCATACGCACGCGAATGCGTCAGACCGGAAACGCAGGGTCATGCGTTAAGTTTCGCAGTTCGCTGCGGTGCAAAGTTTAAGTTTTGAACTTATATGAAATATGTAGCAATTGCTGGCTTTTTAAATGTCTAATCATCTTGTTTAATCCTGCCCCTTTTCGCAGCGATGTATGACAGAATTTCGCATGCTCAAACTCTAGTGTGACCGCAGCTTGAGTTTGTGAAACTTCACTTATTTTTATCTAATTATCCCAATGACACCCATATGATTTACTTAGCGACTCATTTGTTCCCAAACCCCTCCTTTGCGTGAGGGTAATCTGCTGTGATTGGTCCGATGACCCAGTCAGTTGTGATTGGTCAACTGGGTTCAGTGTGAGACAGAGAGAAATGCCCATCACGGCTATGAAGTAACACACAGAGTATGTAGTTATCAATGCAGTTAAACATCAGCACATACTCTATTCTTAACCTAACCCCAAGTAAAAACAATCACACACATTCAGTATTAATCTACACAGTGGCAAACTATTTTAAAAATGTAGCTATTTTAAATTTTTTTGAAAAGTGCATGTGAGGAACAGCTGATGGTGGTCATTGCAAAGACAATGGCAGAGGATCGCGAGTTCAAAAACTCATTTAAATTGGTAAAGGAAGAAGCACACGTAACATTTTTAATGTGATTGTGGACGCAATATGTGAATAACCCATACAGATTAAACCTGAGAGATACAGTTCAAGCACTGATCTAAAATAGATATGGGATTTTAAGCAGCATAAATCTACAACACACAATTAAATATGTAATTTTCAAAGTACACAAAACAAGGCAATAGTTTTAATTACACTTACATGCTATGATCTAAAGGAAGAAGAAACTGGTCTATATGAACTGTAACAATTACTGACAAAGACCCTGTCAACGTCTTATAAAGTCCCATACATAATAATCTCTGCTGCTCTTTCCTTTAATAACAAACGGCCAACGAATCCCACACTGCACCGTAGGTTATTGCATCAAAAATCAGAAAAATTACAGGAACAAACACAGCACTAGGTTGGCTATACTGTGGTATTGTTGAGAAATGAACTTTGATGAAATGATTATCTTCTTCATGTCATGATCAGTTCAGTGATCCCCATGCTCCCCTAGTGTCTGAAGGGAAATGCGCGTCCATGTTTTTTTTTTTTTTTTTTTTTTTGGTATTTGGTGATATACTATATCGACGTCGATGTGTTCAAGCAAAAGATCCGAACACAACACAATTCATTTATGCGACCTTAGGTCGACTGTTTCGATAAAAAATCATTAGTTTTAAACACGGTGCACTTTCAGATTTAAACCTCAGTTGGATGTTTTCTTTCACATAGAGCTGTGTTACAGGGGGGGGGGGGCTCTTTAATATAAAGGAAATCTTTTCAAAGTTCTCAAACAAAAAAGACCAAATAATAAAATACCAAATGCGATTAATGGCTCGTTTCCACTGACTGGTACGGTACGGTACGGTACGGTTCGGTACGGGTCACCTTTATCAGACTTGCGTTTCCACTAACAAGGGTACCCTTTTGGTGGGCGTGGTGTATGACAGAAAGTTTCAGTCGACGTCATTCTAGCTCGAGGAAATGTCTACAATAAAGCTGTATGGGTCGTTCACATATCATATGAGAAGCACTTCTCACAAAACAGATGCTTCATACACATAAATACTTGTGCAGAAATGTTTATTACTAACTTTTCAATGAACATGAGTTGATTATAACTGCAGATCAAAGCCTACTGTAACGTTTGTAATTATATTAAATAACTAAATAAATGAACATATATAAACACATACAGCCCCTTACAGTCTCCGATATGTTCCCAACTACAGAAGAACTACATAAAGTAGACATTTCGCCCGTATTTAATGTGCTCCTTTTTTTCCCGGCTTCTCCTTTGTTTCTTCGCGCTTCACTCTCGCGTTTGTCAGTGTCTGACAGGATCTGGTTTCAAAAGCACATCAATAATCAAGCGCAGGTTATTATCATCAGCTCAAGAAGTTTGTTATTTCAGATATAATGTTAGACGCGCGGCGAGCGCTAGCAAAAAAAGCGAAACCGCTCGCGCCTCAGACTGGCTCGTAGAAAACTACGGGGCACAGGGTAAATCTGCTCTTCTTCTTGGATTTGTGGCTGTCCATCAAGATGACGACAAGGTTTGTTTGAGCCCAGATCGACCATGGCTCGTTATTATATGTATTTATAATTCCGCTAAAATCTCTCGCTGTGTTTTTCAAACATGGCGGGTTTTTTGTTTTCATTCTGGCTTGTTGCGTAAGCGAATGACGTATCTCTGTAAACCAATAGCGTTCAGCTGCGCGTGTGGCTCCGCCTTTTGGTACCCTTTCTCGTGTTTGGTACCCTTTCGAAAGGGTGCCGAAAAAGTGGTACGGTACGGTTCGGTTCGGTACGCTTTTTGACAGTGGAAATGGCTATAAAAGCGTACCAAACCAAATCGAACCGTACCGTACCACTCAGTGTAAACGGGCCATTAGGTGCTTTTTAAGTTTAAGTGGCTGATTGTATTAGTAACCTTGTTACCAATAGTAAACAAAGCAAGCATAATGGAGCCATATTTGCCTCTTCTCAGAGGTAATTTTGCAAATGCATTTCCATCTCTCATTATTCGCATTAATCCTTTTTCTCACAAGTTCAAAACATCCTCAAGCAAGCACTAAAATCTTTTTTGCGAATTAAAGGATTTTTTTTTCAAAATATGTCATTTCTATCACTCGTTTCTCAGGTGATACTTGATTCAAAATACGCATTAACACAAGACGATGGAAAGCTACATTCACCATATTTAATGGTTTAAACCTCGATTCCACATAACTTAAAAAACTTCATCATTAAAAAAACTGGTCAGTTCAACAAAATCTGCCCCAATTCTGTCAGGTCACCTCTATCAGTGCAAATATGCATGTGTGTGTGCTGTTTTATTCCCACCTTCTCTCTCTCTCACCCTCTCTCTCTCTCTGTCTTTTTGTGTTCGTGGCCCAGGAGGGCTTCCACTGAGTGTTGAGTTTAAAAAATGGGTCAGGTTATAGAGACAAAGCACTATTTTTATCGGAACGCAATTTCCAGTGGTCCCCTTCAGGTAGCACAGCACACAGCAATGACACAGAGTTTTCCAAACACCTCAACCTTTACATACAACTCTCACCTGGCCACACTTCAGAAAGGAATGAATCATAAAGGCAGGAGAGAAAGGTAAATAGGGAATCAAAACCCTGGATGATGACAGAACAGAGAGTTGAGAATGAAAAGCCAGAAACTGGGAGAGTGAATGATCAAGACAGATGATAAAAGAAATAATGAAACGGAGTGATGAGCGCAAGCCCGTGGGCTGTGCTCTGCATGTCTGCTCTTGTCAATCCATTTCTCTTTATATTCCCCTCCTATGGATGATGGAGCTCTTAGTTCCTGCTGTGAGACACCCCCTCAGCCCGCTTTTCTCCATTCCTCTCCATCTATCCCTCCATCCCTCATGAACCATTCAGATTCTTCATATTCCTCTCAAACGCCACCGTTCTGGCAGATGAGAGAGATGACAGCCTGATTACAACAGTATATCATCATGCATCACCACGAAAGCACACTCAAGAGACAGCCGGCAGTAGAGGATCATGGGAAAGACCTCTGAGGGGCACCCTTAATGAGACAATTTCAACACATTTAATCAGGTGAGCTAGGTGGGATTCATTAATAAGGGCTCGGGGCATTAATGTAATGAAAGCAATTGTTTTTATGTAAATTAGAGAGAGTTTTAAATGAGAGAGTTTTTAAATAATATGAGATTTTGCAAGCAATCAGCTAGCAGGACCATTCACTCTGTGTTGTCATAACCCAGCATTGGGTCAACTGTCAACAAACTCAACATAGTATAATTTTTTTTTTTTATTAAAATTTTCATCTAGGTGGCGCGATGGCACAGTGGGTAGAGCTGTCGCCTCACAGCAAGAAAGTCCCTGGTTCGAGCCTCGGCTGGGCCAGTGGCATTTCTGTGTTGAGTTTGCAAGTTCTCCCCCTGTTCGCGTGGGTTTCCTCCACGTGCTCCGGTTTCCCCCACAAGTCTAAATTGTCCGTAGTTTATGTGTATTAATGGGGGTGTATGGGTGTTTCCCAGGGATGGGTTGCAGCTGGAAGGGCATCCGCTGCGTAAAACATATACTGGATAAGTTGGTGGTTCATTTCGCTGTGGTGACCCCAGTTTAATAAAGGGACTAAGTCGAAAAGAAAATGAATGAGTGAATGAATTTTTATCCAACGGGTGGCATGATGGCTAATCGGTTAGCACTATCACCTCACAGCAAGAAGGTCGTTGGTTCAAGTCCTGGCTAGACAAGTTGGCATTTGTGTGTGGAGTTTGCATGTTTTCCTCGTGTTCGCATGGGTTTCCTCCGAATGCTCCGGTTTCTGGATGAAATAAATTGGCCGCAGTGTGGTGTGTGTGTGAATGTGAGAGTGTATGTGTGTTTGCAGTACTGGGTTACGGCTGGAAGGGCATCCACTGTGCAACACATATGGTTGAATAGAATGTCAGTTCATTACGCTGTGGCAACGCCTGATAAGAGACTAAGTTAAAGGAAATGAGGAAATTTTCATCCAACAGTTGGGTCTGTCAATATTTGACTTAAGGCTGGGTTACAACCCAGCATTTTTACAGTGTAGCAATAACCCAGAACACTCAATCAACAAATTAAAACATTGCGAACCAGAACAATAGTATGGTAATAATAGTGTGTATAAATTCATCCGTGTGTGTGTGTGTGTGTGTGTGTGTGTGTTTGCGTGTGTATGTATGTGTGTGTGGAGATGGCACATTGACCAGTATAGATTCTCCAATGTGACTGATCACTCACAGTAAAAAAAAAAAAAAAAATCTATTAATTTACCAAATGCCACAACACTGCTGAGCCTCTTATTGTAAAAGCAACCAAGATTTAAATTCTAATAGAAATGGTAAAACCTTTCATTGGTGAGAATCTGTTGGTTTGGCAAATGCATAGCAAAAGGACCAGTGCATCATTAAGAAACCATAGAAAAACCTACAATAGTCTGCATAATACAATAGTAATAACAAACTCTAATAATATGCCAAAACATTCTGTAAAACTTTATTTTGATGGTCCGTTTGAGAATTAGTAGACTGCTCCTTCAGCAGACATTTAACTGACTATGAGAAACTTTGCAGGAACAAATCAACTTACACTAACCCCAACCCTTACAATATATAGAACTTATAATCTAATGAGAATTACAGTAGTTGGCATGTAGATGCAATGTAACTTAAATTCAACAAATGGACCATTAAAATAAAGTGTGACCAAACATTCAAAACACCTATTTAGCTATGGCTATGAACTGTAACTACAAAAACACCACTGTCATTCATGTAGCAACACTATTGCATCCAAAAACAACAAAAACAAACATGATGGCAGCCACATAGTAACATTTCTAGTTTCACTGAAATCTAAAACAATTTTTTGGGGTGTTAGTGTCAATATTTGTAGTCTAAAGGTTATCTGTAACCTTATTAGATATATCTATACAGTCTTATCCAAAAATATGGGCACCCCTCTGTGGCTGCATAATAATGTGCTCTTCGCAGATCACAGTGAAATGCCATTCAGTTTCTAGAGAAAGCTAGATAATGTCATGTTTTTCAGACAGAAGTACGTAGTGTAGCAGTATTGAGATGTGTGAAATTAAATTGAAACTGAAAATTAGGCTATGCAAAAATCACTTAATGGTGATTGATTACAACACAAAATTGATTTGAGTGACTCTGTAAACCTTAACAATCCTAACACAGGTGCAACCAATGATAAAAAAGGATATTTAAGATAGCTGATTGCTAGTATTGCTTCTCCTTATAGTGAACCTGAAAGTAGCAACATGGGAACCTCAAAAGAACTTCCAAATGACCTAAAAACTAGGGTAATTCATCAACATGTATTAGGAAAAGGATATAAAAAGCTATCACAAAGGTTTAAAGTCTCTATCTCCACAGTCAGAAATATAGTAAGAAAATGAAAGGCCACAGAAACAGTTCTTGTGAAGGAAAGATGTGCAAGACCAAGAAAAATATCTGAATGGCAAAGGAGAAGAATGGTTAGAATGGTCACAGACAAACCACAGACCAACTCCAAAGAGCTCCAGGAACATCCTGCTGCTGATAATGTCATTGTACATCGTTCCACGGTCCAGCGCATTCTTCACAAAGAGCAGCTCAATGAAAGGTGCTGCAGGAGAAGCCTTTTCTGCATTCTGCTAATGAGCAGAGTCATTTGAGGTATGGAAAGGCTCATCTGGACAAGCCTGAATCATTTTGGAAAAATATACTGTGGACAGATGCCACAATCATAGGCACTTTGCATAGTGCAAAAAGAACTCAGCATTCCAGGAGAAGAACATGCTCCCTACTCTAAAATGTGGTGGAGAGTCCATCATCCTGTGCAGATGTGTAGCAAGCACAGGTACCAGAAAAGTTGTCAGAGTTAAAGGTCGCATGGATTCCACCCAGGATCAGCAGATTCTGACGAACAATGTTTAGGAATCAGTCAAGAGGCTGAAGTTATGACAGGGTTTGATGTTTTAGCAGGACAGTGACTCAAAGCACAGTTCCAGATCTACCAAGTAATTTATGCTCAGAAACAATACAATGTTCTAGAATGGCCATCCCAGTCCACAGACTTGAACATCATCGAAAATCTATGGATTGATTTGAAAAGGGCCGTTCATGCTTGGCACTCATCGAACCTGACTGGAGAAATTGTGCAAGGAGAATGGCCTAAAATGCCTTCAGCAAGAATTCAGGCACTTATCCTTGACTATAAGAAGCCTCTACAGGCTCTTATTTCAGCAAAAGGTGGCTGTACAAAAGATTGATGTCATTATTCTGTTAAGGTGACCACATTTTTGCACCTGTCTGTTTCTGTTAAGACTTAAATTGCATTGGTTTATTTCTAAACTCATTTCGAGAGGATCACGTGCTTATGATTAACACTGCTGGCACCACGGTAGATCTGTAATCTGCCCAATCAGATGATTACGGACGCATTATAAATAACCACAGCTTTTCGCTCGTTAGCTTCGTCTTGAAGTTTTCCCCCCTTCCACCCCTTTTTCCCCCCTTTTTTCCGATAGGGCGGCACGGTGGCCCAGTGGCCAGAACTGTTGCCTCACAGCAAGAACGCTGCTGGTCCAGCCTCTTACCGGGCCGGTTGGCGTTTCTGTGCGGAGTCTGCATCTTCTCCGCGTGTTTGCGTGGGTTTCCCCGGTTTCCTCCCACCGTCCCAAAGACATACACCACAGCCAACCGACTAATCCAAATTAACATTTAAGATAAACCTTAGTATACACTTCCCACAGGCTGACAAACAGGGGAGTTCTCCCCTCTCGCCCTTCTAATGGGAGAGAGCCCCGGGCTCGAGGATATTACGAGCTCAGATCTGTCTCCCTGGACAGCATGCCAATTACGCTTTATGGATCATCAGCTAAGTGTGAACTCTTGAAATACAAGTTATGTCAGAACTGAAATATTGCCTTTTCCCTAGGGTATAAAATATATCCAAATTAATTTGCTGATTTAAAAGGCCAGCATACTATGGCTTGCAATTATGAAAATTATCAGGGGTTGCCAAACTTTTGCATAAGACTGTATCTATGATCGACAATGTGCTCCAAAACAATGACATAATTAGCATTCTAAGACCACTACAATATCCAAAATTATGTGTATTGCCCACACTAAAAAGTTTCTAGATGGTGAATGACACACAATGCTCTGTGTAAGTGATAAACCATTCCCAGCAAACATTTTTTGTGTGTGTGTTTAAAAAGAGGCTAAGAGATGTCTAAAAACAGATGTCCAAATAAAAAAAATAGACTGGTCATCAAATAATGAATAACTACACATGTGAAATCTGTCTAGTCTATTTGATTACTAGTATATTTTTGGACTATTGTTAGATGTTTATTGGATTTTGACTGACAGCCCAAAATTAGCCTTGTTTTAGATGTCTATGTATAGATGTCTATCAGACGTCTTTTAAACATTAAATTGCTTGGTGGGTTCAGAGAGGATAAATATGCTTTCCATTGGGGTGATTGAAGTTTGGCTTAGTGCTAATGTCTTATAAACTGCTGCAGCACACACACCACTATGTCCAGAGACATACTAGCACATAGCAAATCATATGAGCGACTCAGAGCAGACCCCAAATGGGGACTTTTTCACATGCATGTGCATCTTCAGAAAATATAGTTCCTGAAAACAATTCGATGGTACTTTTACAGAAACAAATTGGAGTGACCTGGGCTATAAAGATTGTACAAGGAGAACGAGAGTACTCCGGGAAAGCAAGATGATAAAATGACTGAGGTAGTAGAAGGTGAACGAGCATGAAGAAGAGAGAGAAGAGGCTGTAGGTGTGTGTGAGTGATTTAGTCCCCATGGAGGGCCTTGTTCGAGTGTGTCAGCCACTGGAAAACATGAATTATTGATAGGCTCTGAGTTTAGGGCAGGTATGTGTGACAGAGGGAGGCCATGTGTTCAGGGCCATCTGATCCTACAACACATGCACAAAGAGGTGCGTTTGTGACAGAGCGTGAACGAATCCTGTTATGCAACACACACACACACACACACACACACACACACACACACACACACACACACACACACACACACACACACACACACGCACACACGCACACACCACACACGCACACACACACACACACACACACACACACACACACACACACACACACACACTTGCGTCTTCTATTCCAGCTCTGAGGACTCTAAGGTTACAATCACTTTCTCACTAAGTGTCTACAAGACTCAGCCTAGCACATTCATTAACCCAATGTCTGTATGTCATGGAGAAAAAGTGATATCTGTGATACCATGCGCAAGTAAAAAGCTTCAAAACTTACTTTCAAAGAATCAGTGTGATTACTGTCAACTTAACTTGCAAACCTGGAATGCATTTTCCAACTACACTGTTAGCCACATGTAGCCACTGTTAGCAAACTGTAGTTCTTTGTTACAGCATTTCAATAGTTAGCTGTCAGAAACCATACAATAGTTCAAACAAACATACACAAACTGCATTGCAAACTTACGGTGCTCTCCAGTTGTGGGACCTTTTAAGATTACACATGGACTTAAATTAGCATTGTCAAACAACACTACCCGCAAAGTAATCTCTCCATAGGGACTGAAGTTTAATAATATGGACATACCTGTTTTTCACGGGATTCTCCTGTATTTTACAATTTTTTCCTGTTATCATCCCGTAAAGGTATTTTCCTGTATTTCTCCCATATTGTTAATCTTTCTATGAAGGGTGGCAATAAACATCAAAGAGCCGATCCTCCCTATACGCAACTCATTCCCCTAAACCACCAGGGACGCCCCTTTCTCTTAAATGCGAGTCTGTTCTGTGCTTTCATTTTATTTAGGTAGGAAAAATATAAAAATGTCAGGATTCCCTTTCTTTTCATTACAGGCGCTGTTGTCCCTCCAATCCAATCCTTAAAAGAGTCAGTTCATGTAATAGTGCGTGACTATCAGACGCGCTCCATACTGATAAATAAATGCTGTTTCCCAAGCAGGTTCTGTACACGTGATTTGAAGTGGACACGCTGTGTTTTGGGTGCGTGTAATAATAATAATAATAATAATAATAATAATAATAATAATAATAATAATAATAATAATAATAATAATAATAATAATAATAATAATATCTAAACATGCCGATCTTGGTGGGTTTTCTTTTAAACACAACAAAGTCTGTCTTAAATGAGCATAAAATATCCCTTATCCCGCATATCCCTTATAATATTTTTACATTCTAATGTTAATGAATATGGAGCTGTTGATCAGTTGTCTATACTTTTGTTGTTTGCATTAGTTTACCCAAAACTGTAAATTATCACATTGTTCCAATCCCACGATCTCATCTGAATACAAATTACAATGTTTTAGATGAAATCCAAGAGCTCTCTAACCCTCTACAGACAGAAATGGTCCTGAAATGTTCAAAGTCCAAGAACACTGTTGTGTGCCAAAAATATTATTCATTCATTCATTTTTTTTTCGGCTTAGTCCCTTTATTATTAAGGGGACGCCACAGTGGAATGAACTGCCAACTTATCCAGCATATGTTGCTGAAGATGCCCTTAAAGCCACAACTCAACACCAGGAAACACCTATACACTCTTACGTTCACACACATACACTACAACCAGTTTAGCTTATTCAGTTCACCTATAGTGCATGTCTTAGACTGTGGGAGAAACCAGAGCACCCAGAGGAAACCCAGAAATATTATATAAATTAAACGTTTTTTTTGGGTCAGATCAGGGTGCACATTTACTAAAAGCAATACAACAAATTGCCTTTAGAGTCAGCAGCGCAACACCAAAGCATCGTATTGCTCATAGTATCAATTTCTTACTCAATTCACAGTTTAAATTGATCAACTTGATAAACATAACCTTCTTTAGTTGAAAAGTAGAATTATTTTGCAAAATATGTTTGTATAACAAAAAATACAATTAATCTTCTTCTCTTGTTTGATTTTTCTAAACTTATATTGTTGAATTTATGTACAGTATTTAAGTCAAGTACATTATAAGTAACTATAATTAGGTCACCTAAAAAAATTAGGTTAAGATTACAAAAAAAAAAACGGAATCACTTACTTTACATTTTCAGTGGAAAAATCATTTAATTAAAGTAACTAGTTACTTTGTAAATAATTACACACAACACGCTCTCATAATCTACTATACAGCAAATTCCACATGATCGTGTATTTTATTGAGTTACGGCTATTTAATTCAGCTTGACCAATAGACAGATGAAGAGATTTTAAGTAGATTAGAAAACGGAAACAAAATCTTCTTCACGGGGTTGGTTTGATTGCAGTTTTAAGACTGGTGCAACAGATTTAAGGGCGTACTCACACAGATGCCTTGTACCGTGCCGGAGCACGATTGTTCCATTGTTTCCATATGAATCCATATGAAACAGTCACTTAAAAGTCTTCAGTTTCGTGCGCTTTGCACTCACAATACAAACGAACTGCCCCAAAGCCCAACCGAACTGCACTCTGGCACACCTTTTCTAAATGGGCCAACTGAACTGTGCCTGGGCCCGAATCAGAGCACTCACACTTGTCAAACGAACCAGGAAACACGTCTAGGCACGGTTCGAATATCATAGTGTGAGTGCATCCTATGAATTTAAAGAGCCCATATTATACATGAAATAGGGTCATATTTAGGTTGTAAGGGTCTCCAACAACAGTCTAATATGCATGCAAGGTCAAACAACACTTTGATGGTCTTATAATCTGCATTTATTTTTACCTAATTATCCCAGCGACTCCCATATGAATCGTTCAGCGATTCATTTGTTCCCAAACCCCTCCTCAGCGTGAAGCTAATCTGCGCTGATTGGACCGATGACAGCCTGCTGCGATTGGTCGACAACACTGACAGGCTTCAGCGCGAGACAGAGTGAAATGCCCAGCTGCTAATCAACAATATAAAAGTAGTCACAGTGCATACACGCTTCATAGTGGATTTTGGCTGCCAGTGGGTGAATGTAAACACAGACGATGGACTAGAAAATACTGACGACTAACTATTTTATTGAGCAAAAAGTCCAAGAACTGGCGAGGAGATCTCCTAGCCTCCTAGTCACAGTCTTCTTGCTCTTTTCACACACACACACCCACACACACACACACACACGCACACACACACACAGGGCCTGCGCGTCCATAGAGGAGCGGCTGAATAGAGAGGGCGCGGCGCTCAGTTATATCCGCGAATACCCGTGCGTTACACACACGAGGAGACACACACACACACACACACAGGGCCGGCGCATCCATAGAGGAGCGGCTGAATTGAGGCGGCGCGGTGCTCAGTTATATCCTCGAATACCCGTGCGTTACACACACGAGGAGACACACACACACACACACATTACTTGACCGTTGCATGTGTGTAAACAGCTGACGATCCGTAATCAAAGCGGCACGCGTCGCGTTTTCAACGTGGCTTTACACGCGATATGAGAATATAAAGAGTTAACCTGATACAGTACATGCGGTTACAAGTAACAAAACACAACTAAATACAGAATTTGCAAGATAGAGTAAACGAGGCAATAATTTTAATCGCACGTACTTACACTGGTGAAATGGGGGTAGAAACTGATCCATGATGCACTAATCTATGTTCTGACAGTCTTCACTGATCCTTCCTTTAACAAACTGATAAAGTCTTCTTTGAAAGCATATAGTTTTCAAAAGCACTCAGAACTGCTCAAGGCTGGGCTATAATGCTGAGGTTTCCTCTTTAATTAGACTCAATAATATCCATCTGCACAGCGTGACTTCATTCGACCGGTGTCTGTGTGTGTGTGTGTGAGACTTTTTTTTCTGTTAGTGGGCGGGGCCGCAGGTTTCAAATCTCCCGGGTTTGCGCGCCCAACTACTTGTGTTTCGTAGCTGCGTCATCACGAAACACCTAATGACTCGTTATCAAGACGACTCGTTTGAAGCACTATGAGTCGACTCTTTTATAGATGAATCAATAATTTTAAACACTGTACACTTACAGATTTAAGCCTTAGCTTGATATTTCACTTCACTTAGAGCTGTGTTACACACTACATGGAAGGGCATTTTCAAAAACCCATAATATGGGCTCTTTAAGACTTTTTAAAGATCCATGGACGCCCTGCTAACACAATGCAACTGACACCATAGATCACATGAAAAAGCAACATGGCAGATGGAGTTTAAATATCATAATTTACATTCATGCTGTAGAGAACATTCATTCATTCATTTTCCTTCGGCTTAGTCTCTTATTTTTCATGGGTTGCCACAGTGGAATTAACGAGAGGGGTCTGGATGCAGACCTGGTGCAGTGCAATCTGAGCTGCATTCAATGCTTTTTAATGGGCTCACCTAACCCCACCCTAACCCTACCCGTCACAGTGACGTCACTCGCACCATTTGAGTGCATTGTGTCTGACATTGCATCGCAGAGTGATGCAATCTCAGCCTGCATCATATAGGCTGCATCCAGATGATTTCGGAATTAACCGCCAACTATTCCAGCATTTGTTTTAAGCAGCGGATGTCCTGCCAGCCGCAACCCAGTACTGGGAAACATCCATACACGCTCATTCACATACATACACTACGACCAATTTAGTTTATTCAATTCACCTAATGCATATCTTTGGACTGTGGGGGAAACCAGAGCAAAGGAAAGTCACACAAACACAGGGAGAACATGCAAACTCCACACAGAAATGCCAACTGGCCCAGCCGGAACTCAAACCAGTAACCTTCTTGCTGTAATGCGACAGTGTTCTCACTGAGCCACCATGCCGATCCCTACAGAGAACATACTTTTCTTTAAAGGTTACAAAGTTTGTTCCTCAACTAATGTAAGCTAGTGCATTCTCAGACAATATGGAATTTTAGATGCCCTTTACATCAGTCCATGGAAAAATAACTTGTTTATCTTTGTATACTCTGCGTTGTTCCCCACAAAACATTTTAAAAGTCAACAGTATGTTTTGGTTCTAGTGTTTTAGGATATTTTGGAGCTCAGGAGAAAGTTGTCTTCAGTTTTGTGTGGTACGTGTGTGTGTTTGCGCTGCTTTTTGTTGCATGCTTCACCGGCTTCCCGCTAGTCACTTTGTTCTAAAATACCATGCTAAAAAAAGATGAAACTTTGGAGTGAAAGTTAGGACACAGGTAGAGAGGTTTGAGTTTGAGACTAAGGCAGAGATGAGAGAAAAGAAAAAGAGGTCGCTCTGCATGAGGTTTTCTAGAATAGGGATTTTCTCTCTTTTTTCAGGGATGGTCATTTCCCTCTGTGGAAAATGGGTCGACTTTCTTCCCATGAGGAGACTCGTTTTCTACAGATGCTCTCTTTGCACTAGCAGATAAAAACAGACAGAAAGGCCATTTGTTTTCTCTATCAGAGAGAAGGAGAATTATAAAATAATTAAAGTCACATATCAGGTTCATGACTGAGATTTAATATATAACTAATATAATGCCATCTGATTTATGAAGGCTTTTAAACTGCAACAACAAAAGTCATTTTAAAATGTAAATTTTGCATCTGCAGCTAGAATAAGGAAAAGTGAATCTGCATATGAATTAATTTTGCACATTCATTAATTCATTTTCCTTCGGCTTAGTCCCTTTAGTCATCAGGGGTCACCACAGCGGAATGAACCGCCATTTTTGCACAGGGTTTTTAAACACTGCAAAACACAAAAAGTTAAGGTAACTCAAACCATATGAGGAAACTGATTGCAACAAACCATTTAAGTTAAAAAAATCCTAATGAGTACAGTGAATTTAATCCATTTGAGAAAATGGAGCAATTTTAGCACAGTAAAACCCGATAAATGAAGAGAACTCAAACCAACTGAGTACTGTAAAACCCAATAAGTTAAGGCAACTCAAACCATTTGAGCAAACTGATTGCAACAAACCATTTAAGTTCAAAAACAAATCCTAATGAGTATTGTGAACTTACTCCATTTAAGTTGAAGCAATAAGGTATTTAATTAACTCATTACCTTCAACACGGAGCTCAAAACTCTTCAAATGAGTAGAATTACAGTAACTTTCAGTCAACAGTTAACTACACTCATTTTATTTGATAAAGTTGACAGTTTTACAGTGTAGAAATATGATCTGGATACTTGTGATGCACATAAGAATATGTCAATGAGAAAGACTGGATTATGGAAAACAAATGAAGAGAAGTAAAGCACTAACTTTTATTGTAGCATAATCAACAAAAAATGTTTGAATTTTTGGATTTATGCAATGCCATTAACACATTTTTAAAGGTCCTCTGACAGGCTTTCAAAGGGCAGGACATAGAGTAGCTCCTCCCCCTTTAAGGAGCCAATAACATTTCATTTTTATCATAACTCTGTTGAGCTCATATATGCTTATTACACGCGGCCGCCATTGTAAAGAATGAAAGTGAGGCTGCGGTGGAAAGAAACCCGGAAGTATCAACACTGTAAACATTGCAACTGATGACCTTTACGGCCAATTATAGTCATTTCTGTTGAGCACGTGAACACAATGGCAAATCAGCGCTGTTTAAGGATGCTCTCCACAGTGCCTTAAATGTTAACGGGAAATGGATGTATTTTTTTTATTTCAGTACCGAAATTCAGTACTGTGACAAATCTAATATAGTGAAAGAATCAGTTCATTCACTTGAGTTTGATAAATTGTATCTAAAATGTGTGTTTGGGAAAGAAAACGTTAGCCAACTAGTGCCATTTCCCTTAACTTAGCTAAAAATGAGCTCTGATATCCCTTTTCATTTTCACCATTCATTCAGAACGGACCTTCCGGTCACTTGTAAAGCAGTCAAGTAATAAATTTGTGTCACTTTCTTTTCCCTGATAAGATATACAGCCAGGTACACAAAAAAAGTATATATTTTGCTGCTGTTCAAACTACTTATGTAACATGAGCTTAAACAGCACGTTTCTCACTTTTTTGGGACGTTCAATGCAACTTGTTAAGTTAACTTAATGGATTTGGGTTGGGACAACCTGAATGAATTTTGTAAAACCCTGCATTTTTTTTAACACAATTTGACACAATTCCTTCATGTTATCTCAACATAAATTAATTTAGTTAACTTAATAATTTTTACACGTTTAAGTGGATTGAACATTAAACAATTAAGCTGTCCCTCCAGAAAACTTAAGAATTATGTTTTTTCAACTTATTTTAAATAAGCTGCTTGAACAAGCAGCAAAAATCATTTTTTTTCAGTGTGTTGAAGAGGGGCAGGACATGTCAGATACTAGAGAGCATTTGATTGGTCAAAAAAATTGAAAAGAAATGTAAGTATCGGATGGCAGAAATTTTTTTTAATCCATTTATAAATACCTATTGGTGGAATTGACAAGCTTTGGATATCCTTTTTATGTGAATTTTGTCACTGTTTTAAAGCACATTTGGAACTCAAAATTTTTTTTCTGCTTTTTCAAACTACTTATTTATATTGAGCTGAATCAACAAAACTTTTGAGATGTTTTGGGAGATAACTTAATTGTTTTATGTTCAATCAACTTAAATTTGTAAAAACAATTAAGCTACCTTAATCGATTTGTGTTGGAACTAGGCATAGACTGGTATAAGATTCTGACGGTATGATAACCTTGGATAAAAATATCACAATTTCACGGTATTGTGATTACTGCTCTAAAATATATTCTTTTTAAATGTGTGGGTAAAAAAAACAAAAGCTTTTCCATCCCTTTGAACACAACATATTTGATTTTGAGAAACATTTATAATATTTTAGAGTAGTAAACATGTCAGGCTAAATAATTCAAATGAATCTTTGACTTCTGCTGTCTTCATTATTTTCAAAAACAGATTTCATTACAATTTAAAACAACATCTTTTCTGCTGGAGATCCTGTTGTCCTAAAAAACTTTTTAAAATTAAAATAAAACATCCTACACATACCTTAGGAACGGTATAGCACAAAAGTTTGGCGGTTTTAAAACCTTGACTTTTCCAAAGTGCTGTATACCTTGAAAATGGTTATTGTCCCATGCCTAGTTGGGAAAACATGAAAGAATTGTACGGACCCCAACTTTGTGTGGACCTCAATCCTAAAAAACTTTATTCTGATTCACAAGGGCTTTTCACTGTGATTCACTGCATTTTATGTTTGCTAGGCCTATATTCCTTTTTCAGACTCATCACTTCACTTTTTGAGAATTGCAACATTTTTAAACGACATGTTTTTCTTCTCCAAATAAGGTAGGGTGGATAGAGATAGCAGAGAGAAGAACCATTTCTCTACATGGCAAAGCAATGCATCTCTTGCAGAAGCATGTCTTACTCACAGCAGTTTAACTGGTAGAGAGAAATAGGCCAGACTAATGGAGTGTGTCTCAGAAAACTGAGACCAGCAGTATTCTCACACACACACACACACACACACACACACACACACACACACACACACACACTGTCTGAGGACAAGTGTATGGCGTAGCCCGATTAGTAGCATCTTGTGCATAATAAAAACTACATAAAACAATGTGTAAAAAATACAAAGAAGCTCCTGTCTCTAAGGTATTATGAAAAATATGTAAATCTTACGTCTTAGGATGTGTGAATGTAAATATTTAAGATTCTAATATTTATTTAAGGCACTAATTAAAATGCTTATAGATAATACATTTATATTGTCGTACAACAACATGATTTTCATATTTTTTTGGACACAATCTTGTATGCCCTTTGCATTTTATTTGTTTCATAAATCAGTGCTGTTGGTTACTCTTTATGTTTGTTTATATATTTTACAAAAAATGTTCCTTATGTAAAGTATTTCAAAGAGTTTGTTTCTAATACTAAGTTTGCACTGTCTCTGCTTGTTTGCAATGCAAGCGTAAAAAAAGAAATAGTGATTTGATTATTACAGCATTTTC
Organism: Danio aesculapii; assembly: GCF_903798145.1. Classification (NCBI taxonomy): domain Eukaryota; kingdom Metazoa; phylum Chordata; class Actinopteri; order Cypriniformes; family Danionidae; genus Danio; species Danio aesculapii. Next base: position 20,755,903 of record NC_079441.1, on the reverse strand, counting down.
TTGATTCGAGGAACACTATGTCTGTAAATGCTAATGTTTTATGAATGTTTTATAAGTGTTAGTCTAGCATTTGCCACCTACTGTAGTCAAAGTCAGTTTTATAGTTTAGCTTTTGCATAGCACTTCACGTTTAATAAAAAATTAGATTTGCCCAAATGTGTTCAAGGACAAGTGAAGCTGAGCACCCACATAGGTACAATAAACTTTATTACTTGTAAATTGATGAAAAAGTAATGTGATGCACAGACAGGACACAACTGTGGCATATGCTCGTCATAAAGCATGTTTCCTGTTCATTTTTCAATAAAACTTTTTACTTAAATTCTCGTGTAGATTCTGTTTTGTATAAAGCCCTTAAGGAGACAAATGAAAGGACCAGTAAAAAGACCTGTCAAGTTGTCACAAAGCTACTTAAACCACATTGTATTTCTATCACAAAAGTTTCATAAGTAATGCAAAGTTTTGTGGGAGAAAGCAAAAGGATTGCAGTGAATGCAGTTTCTCAGCGATGCAGATTGTTGGGCATAAGCAAACATTTTGCAAACCGTTGGAAAATGTGTCTGAGGAACGCAATGTTTTTTGGGGGGAATGCAAAAGTTTTTTTCCTAAGTAGACAAACCTTGCAAGCTAATGCAAAGTTTCTCAGGGGACAAAACAGGGGTTTTCACAAATTTCAGGTTTCTAAGGGGAATGTAAATGTTTTGAGAGCAAATAAAATTTTCACAGAATGGTTAAGATTTACCGTAAGGCATCACGGTGGATCAGTGGTTAGCACTGTTGCCTCACAGCAAGAAGGTCGCAGGTTCGAGTCTCAGCTGGGTCAGCTGGCATTTCTGTATGGAGTTTGCATGGTCTCTCCGCATTGGTGTAGGTTTCCTCCGGATGCTCTTGTTTCCCCCACAGTCTAAATACATGCGCTATAGGTGAATAAACTAAATTGTCTGTAGTGTATGTGAGTGTGTGTGTGTCATACCTGTCAACCCTCCCGTTTTTCCCAGGATTCTCCCGTATTTTACAATTGTATCCTGTTATCATGCCGTAAAGCAAATTTTCCCCATATTTTTCCCGTATTTTTAATCGTTCTATGAAGGGTGGCAATAAGCATTAAAGAGCCGATCCTCTCTATCCGCAACCCATTCCGGTGAACCACCAGGGGACGCCCCTTTCTCTTAAATGTGAATCTGTTCTGTGCTTTCATTTTATTTATACATGAAAACACTTTGAAATAAATATAGAAACGGCAGAATTTCCTTCCTTTCCATTACAGGTGCTATTGCCCCTGCAATCCTCAAGTCAGTTCATGTAGCAGTGCGTGAATGTCAGACACACTCCATAGTGATAAATAAATGCTGTTTCCCAAACGGATTCTGTACACGCGATTTGAAGTGGAGCAAAAGTGGACACTCTGGGTTTTAGGTGTGCGTTTGAACAGACATATACACATAATAATAATAACAATAACAAAACAACATCTAAACATGTCGATCTTGGTGGGTTTTCTTTTAAACACAACAAATGTTGTATTAATAAGAATAAAAAGCTAGCAATGCAATCAAATGCTTTCATTTAGACGTGCGCATTTTTCCATATTATTCCTTATTTTCACATCGCAATGTTGATAGGTTTGGTGTGTGTGAGTGAGAGAGTGTATGAGTGTTTCCCAGTATTGGGTTGCAGCTGGAAGGGCATCCGCTGTGTAAAACATATGCTGGAATAGTTTGCAGTTCATTCCCCTGATAATTAAGGGACTATGCCAAAGAAAAAAGAATGAATGAATGAATGAATGAATGAATGAATGAAAACAAATTTTGTGAGACAAAAGTTTCGTTAAAAAAGGGACACACATTTTTGCCAGAGAAATAAAAATCAGGGGAATGTTAATGTTTTTAGAGTGAGTTTAATCATTCCTGGAACACAAAATAGTTTGTAAGCACTGATATGATCTTAAGTTTTCCATTATGGCTGGCCAAATAATTGAAGGCAATTTGTCAGTAAAACTGTTTCGAGTAAACCTCAGACAAAGAGGTTTCAGACAAAGTAGAATTTACTACACAGAGTCGTAGCACACTGACTATGCAAAATATTCAAAACAGAAATCGATTTATTCCGATGATATTGACATCAAGACAATTGTTCTGCAATAACAACAGCTGCTTTCGTAGCTTTTATGGCTCTGTATAGTAAATGCTGCACGTTAAATAAACACCACATATAAAGCATGATTTAACTCCAAACCAACATCATAACTTCAATCAAATGTTTGAAATAAATCCTTCTGTGAGATGATTCCATAGTTGTGTAATTATGGGCCCTATCATACATCCGACGCAATAAGGTGCAAGACAGGTTTGACGCGATTTGTTGCTGTTTTTAGACCAGCGCAACATTAATTTTCACGTTTTGTACCACGCTGTTTACATAGCAAATCCATTTGCACCACTGTGTGGACTCATGGGTGTGCTGGTCTATAAAGAAGGTGTGTTAAGGTGCATTGTTGGTGTGTTTCTATTTTGAGGAACTGAAATAGATCGCGCCATTGACCAACTAAAAGCTTGTCTAAAGTTCAGCGTGGAGCACGTTAGTTATGCGCACATGTGGGTCCAAGCTTACACATTGCTTAATACACACAGGATGTACAGCAACACATAAATATCTTTACATATGAAAAAAATGTGAGGATTAAAATGTTTCAAAAATTATTAATTTACACATAAATATAAAAACCACTGCCTGCATACCTTCTTCACCTTGGGGGGCTTTTTCAGTTTATTCATGACAATTTGCATTTGTATAATGTTAGTATTATTTGCAGTATTATTTATTATTGTCATGTCAAGTATTATTTATTATATGCATATTTATATTTGTTTTAATAAAAACAAGCTTAGATTTGTCCACCTGCCAGGTTTTGGAGACGTAGAATAGGACTTGTGTTTGGATATAACAGTTTTTTCACAGCCATCTTCTATTGATATGTAAGCTTTTTCCAAACCTTTAGGCATCTTAATGGATTGTCCATGGCATCGTGATTTATGTACGTGATGTATGCACTAGTTTTATATTAGTTTATATTGGTTACGTGGCGGACATTACGCTCTTTCGCTCTCGTTAACATGCTTAAATACCTGTGCTATATGACAATATAAATGATAAAAGCTGATATTTAAGGTTTGGGACTCTGCTGAAGTCTGTTCTGAAATAAAAGCGTCAAACTTGACGTCATTCGCTATGGTTTTTAATGATGCGTAACTCGCATTGACAGGTGAAAATCCGATCTACCTGCTTACACTGCCGACACGAGGGCACGGATCCGATTCATATAAATTTCCACATGATTTCTGCCTGAACCTGATTTGAGTAAATGGTTCTTGACACTTGCTGACACTTGCTGTCTTCAAGAAACGACTAAAAACACAACTGTTTAGTCTCCACTTTTCCTCCTAATCTGCAATTGCCTCTCTGGCTATACCACTAACTGAGCCCTCTTTCTCTCTCTCTCTCTCTCTCTCTCTATAAAAAAAAAAAAAAAAAAAAAAAAAAAAAAAAAAAAAAAAATTCTACTAATGTTTTGCTTCTTAGACTTTTACACGCCTGAAACTTGTCTATAGCGCTTGTTCACTGCTGCTCTTATAGTTGTGTAAATTGCTTCCTTGTCCTCATTTGTAAGTCGCTTTGGATAAAAGCGTCTGCTAAATGACTAAATGTAAATGTAAATGTAAATCCGAATCCATGTAATTTGTTCCTGCTTACACGTACATGGGCCATATCCGATCTGTGCCACATGGGAAGAAAAAAAATCTGAATTGAGACACTTGAACAGTGCAGTGTAAATGCAGCCAAAGTGAACAGGAGATGAGACTCTGATTGGGTTAAAGAATGTTATGCTTTATTAAGAGAATAAGCACAACCCTGATAGACCATGTGCTGGGGCACAGACAGCATTTTTCTGTTCTTAAGATGGCAAAAGTGGATTCGGAGACACCCTTAATGGTTTTGCACCATACGCTTTAGACTTTGCGCCTACATCGTTAAAATAGAGCCCTATTAGACATGCTGAATCAATGAAAGCAGTTAAATCTTCAGTTTAAAATGCAATGCTATGGTGATTTCCTGTGTTTCTTCTTCATGATGTATTTGCAGTTTTTGTGAGAGTGCCCCTTGGCCTTCGGAGGAGATTTACCACTGACCACAGAACCGTGCTTCTTTGATAAGATGTGCATGACAATAACAGCTTTTGCAACCTGTTGAACATAATAAACATGATGTGTTGTAAACTTACTGATGTGTAGAGGTAGCCCTCACTATTCATGCCTATGTAGAGCCCAGTCTTGGTGCTCTGGATGGCGACTATCCTCAAGCCCACAGGAATCAAGTTGAACAGCACTGCGAAATCCAAGAGACAAAGATTTTAAACATCAGCATGGACATTCAGAAACTTGCTGTATAGGAAATTAATGATGAATGACTCTCAACATTTCTTCTTTCAGCATCCTATAAAGAACGAGGATTTCTCTTCAGTACACCCCAATACCCCTCCTTCCCCCACATAACATTTGACAATTTCAGCAGAAACCTCCTGAAATTACTGACCCCAGTAAAATGAGCTTTCAGATTCAGTGAGACACATTAAAGAGAAATGGAGAAATCTCTTTACACCTTAGCCAGGGTTTCCAGAAGTGGGATGTTAGCTTGAGGCATGTGCGTTTTGTGTGACACCGGGGTGGCTCATTCAAAAGGATTTTGCGCTGTGGATGCGAGTGTGTCTATTTTGGTGTGGCGTGTTGACCGACGGGACCGTTGGTGAGAAACGTCTTGAGCGACATGTTGACTTTAGCGGTATTGACAAATGGCCCAGGGCAAAGTGTCTCCATGAGAGCGGTGCAGATTTGAGAAGCCCCCTCCTCATGTCGTGACAACCTCGGACAGGACGATGGAGACCTCATCTGAACCCAAAACACTACAGTGTTTAAGACGAGCATCATAGAATAAAAACCACTGGAAGTGTGATTAATGACTGCATACAGAGTTAAAGTGCAAGCACATCTGACATTGTTGAAACACGGAAAACTGGGAAACATGCTAGTGATGTTGCAGAATGATTTGGTAACACTTTAAAATAATGGTCCATTAGTTATTGTGTTTACTAACATGGACACACAATTAGCAATACATTTATTACTGTAATCATTCATTGTTAAAGTTAGTGTTATTCAAGTAATATAACGTTAGTTCATGTTAACTCACTTTGCATTAACCAATGTTAATAAGTGCAACTTTGGATTTTATTAATGCATCAGTAAATGTTGAACTATGATTAATAAATGCTTTACAAGACTATTCAAACTTAGCTAATGTATGTAAATACATTAACTAACATTAACCAATGGACCCTTGTTCTATTGTTACCAGTGGTTTTTCAAGTTTTAGCTTTCAGTTTGTGAAACATTATGCCATAGTGTGCAAGTAGATTTAGGTTAGGTCACAGGTACTATATAGTGGGTGGCAGCAAAGCATATAAAAACAAAATAAATAAACTTCTCAAGCTTCTCAAGCAGCAAATCATGTCAAATCAAAGTAGTAAGCCATAGTCAAACTAATATTTTAATGAGCAACACTGCTAGCAAAAAACAAAAATCAAACAATTAGTAAGAGCAAAGTTTTTTTTTAAATATTTAAGTTTAATTATGTGTTTATAGACCCCCACATTTCATAGACCCCAAGTTGTCGTAGTTGGTTAAATGTACAGTAAGAGTACAAAAAATAACTTATGTTGAACCCAAATTTGCACAAATAGCAAAAAAAAAAATAAAATAATAATAATAACATAACAACAATAATAATAATAACAACAGTATATATATATATATATATATATATATATATATATATATATATATATATATATATATATATATATATATATATATATATATATATATATATATATATATGTACATATAGTATATAGTATATATATATGTACATATAGTATATAGTATATATATATATAGTATATAGTATATATATATATATATATATATATATATATATATATATATATATATATATATATATATGAGCAATTTCACACTCGTAGCAGTGCGATATGATTGTACACACTAGATATACAGCCATATCGCACTGCTACAAGTGTGATATTGAGTTTATACAACAGTTCAATGGTATAATTGTTTATATATAAAGAAAATCAAACGCAAGATTCTAAAAATGCTTTAGTAAGATGAACTACTTTCTTCCACCATTCCTTCACAACTGCAGCTGATGGTCAGAACAGTAGAAGCCGTTACTACTTCACAAACGTCACTTTAGGGCTAGTATTTGAATGATTCTCAATGTCTAAAGTGATGACAAAACAGGTGATTTTGCTGATATTTTAAGATTATAAGGCTGAACGGCATGAAATGCCATCAGTCTGGAGACATTTCCCAGTTTTTCTCTGTTGCAACTGGAAGATCACAATAAATAACCCAGAAAAAGCCAAAGCAGCACCATCACTACCAGATAACTGTTTGCGATAAGGAAAAACGCTAAACACATACGGGCATTTCATCTTTTTTTCTTTTTACCGAACTAGTCTGCAGTTACGAAAAAAGGAGACTCATTAGAAACAAACAGATGGTCAACCAAAAAGTAACTCTGGGTTATACAAAGAGCGGCCAATACAAAACAAATTTGTTCCTGAAATGTGAGTGCCATCTCACACTCAACACACTACAATTACTATGGTATAAATACAGCACTACAACATACAAAAGAGAGAGATCGACTTACCTGTTTAATAATGATTTGATTAGCTGTAGTTAGAAATTTTGATGTTTTTCTCCTCTAAGGGCTTATTATGCGGTCTCTGTCGCCATCTTTTAGATGGACAACGTCAATCATCTTTGCTCTGCACAATGACAGGCTAATGGCTGCCGATGCATTGTCTCTCAGAAAACGGAAAACAGAAAAAGGCACTATCCTTATAAATAAACTGCATAGTTGCAATCTAAACAACTACATTCTCGACTAAAAAGGCCTCAAAAGTACATTATGTTGTCCAGCAGCTGCAATCTTTGTCAAACTGTAGAGTGTCCTCTGCTTGTTGCTGTATATGTGGGCAGTGTAATACACAGGGGTGAAGGGTGAAGAGGCTGGAGGATGTGGGTTTTTAAGAATATCGCACGGCTATCAGCCAATCAGATTCAAGAATCAGACAGAACTGTTGTATATATATATATATATATATATATATATATATATATATATATATATATATATATATATATATATATATATATATATATATATTCTTATATATCTTATATATTTAGTTATGTACAGCAGCACCAACTTTACCAAATTTTTGAACTGGTTCAGAATCAATTAACGATTGTCCAAAGATCATCAGACACCCTGAGCCCTTAAACAGCAATCGTTACAGTTTCATCATCAAGTTATACATTCGCCTCAGTCCGTGTGTGTGTTTACATGTGACATCTTGTCGCCCTACAAACACTAACTGCCAATCTTTCTCTGTGGCCTTGGTGACTGTTGAACACATAAAGAAACAGACGACAACCTAAGGTCTGTCTCTGTCAAACTCCATCTGTGCTCGGCATTATGGGATATGGGTCAAGGCATGAAACTAGCCTGTCGTTCATCCTCTCTCTCTTATGGAAGATCTTTTCTTTTTTTAATATGCCTCAGCACATTGTTTTAGTATGCTGTCAACAGCTCTGACATCTCGCTGTCCGTTGAAGACCTTCAGAGTTTCTCCTTTATTCTTCCCCCTCAAAATAAGTTGAACAAGAGTCGTTGGATCTTGGAAGACATTAGTACAATTCTGTGAGTGTTTAAGTGTTCTTAAGAGGGCAATGCTGCAGGTTTCATCTCTAGTTGATCATATCTTCCAGATGCCTAATAGTAAAATATCTGTCACCAGATGGACATTTACAGGCAGTGTTGGGGGTAATGCATTCCAAGTAATGTGAGTTATATAATCAGTTAATTAGTGACTTTTTAAGTAACTATGTAAGTAATGCATTACTTTTTACTTTCCTCATAAGAAAATATGAGTTACTTTTTCCAAAAAAGTAATCCAAGTTACTTTGTTTCGTATAGACTGACAGTTCTCTTGTCTTGATGTTGAGAAAAAGCAAGTGTAAGGGCACAATATATGTAGACATGATACTTACAGCAATTGTAGCTGATATATGAAAACATATTCTGTATCAGTAGTCAGTATCACCCTAAAATGAATAAAAACTATGTAATGCAAATGCAAAATATTCATTGATGTGAAGAGTGTGGATTTTCCTTTTTATGAATCCTGATCACTTCACATTTCACTTTTGGTGCAAAAGAGTCTTATCTTTTTCAAAAAATAGAAGTGTATATTACAAAGAGGCCCAAATGAAAAAAGTTATTTAGTGTCGGTAGTAATGCGTTACAAATGTAATGCAATAACTAATATTTTTTTTTTATGCAAAGCAGTTCTGTAATGCATTCATTTTCAGAAATATTTTACTCAGCACGTTAATTAAAGGAACCCCCCACTTTTGGTTCAAGTTTACCTCAGAATTGTTCCAAATAATGCTCTGAGATGGTCGTGGAGCTCTGTGAGCAGAGGGAGGAGTGGGCGTGGCCGGCAGAGCAGGGGAAAAAGAAGGGAGCGAACAACTGTCAGTTGGCTCACAACACAAACTGTGAGGAGATCCATGATTTTATAGTTTACAAAGTTAAAATGCAAAGAAATAAACAGTAATTTAATGTCCTGCTGCATTTGTTATTTGTAATTTCATATACACATAACCACAATTATAATATCATTATAAAGATAATCATGTTTTTATAAACACTGTAAATGAGGAGAACTTCTCTCCTCCTCAGTCCCCGGGTCTGAATGTTTATACAGTGGATAACAGTGCAGCAGGTCTCCTTATATATTTCAACCATTAACCCTGCTGGTAATCTGGAGGATTTTAAAAATAGACGAACACTGCAACACGAACTTAGGGGATGTGTCTGAATTGTAATGAACTCAACTGATAAAAGACAAAGGCCTTTTGAGCTTTTTACAGTGTCTGGTTTAATGGTAATGTTGTTTTGTGTGTTTACATAGATGAATATGGCCACGGTGTTACGATCTTATAACCACATTGTATCGTTATGATAACATAATATACGCCTTCAGTGATTTCCTGAAGATAAATACCAAAAAATAACACAACTGGAATAACTACAGCAGTCGCGATCGTCGATCTCATATAAAGCAAGAGCCCGATTACATATGATGACGTGTGCAGGTGCTGTAGTGCTGTCCCATTTCTTAGGGGTAAATTTTGAATCTCTTCCCTTTTACACTCTGTTTCAAGGGCCAAGGGTCAGGGGTTGGAATGCAAAAATAGAATTGGGATTGGGCAAAAATCTGCTATTCTCCAATTCTCGTACAGCTCTCCTAGAAAAAATGCTTGCTGCAGACCAACAGCTTTGCTGTATCGGCCCTGACAGAATCGTGGGGAAAAACATGCAACAAACCCAATGGATCATGGAAACAAACACATATGTGTGCTTACGCGGTCTCACCCAGTCATTGGGTCTCACAGCTTGGCAGGTCTGTCTTGCCTTTGGAAAGCACATGCTCATTAATAATTAAGCTGCAGGGTCTTCTCATAGGATAAGAAAACTCTGCTATGAATAATAATGAGAAACCGACGCGTCATCACTCCACTAGCAGATTCGCGTTACATCACCGATTTTGATCTCACCCCAAAAATTATTTTAAACCTGGAAGATGAAATTAGCTGACAAAAGCTCAAAATTATCCAGTTTTTCCCACAATAAAAAGCTGACAGGTGTTAATGTTGTCTTAACTGATGCTCAACACACACAAATTTGTTAAAATCTCAAAAAAAGTACTCCAGGGTGTCTTGAACCTTTAACGCACAAATTACAAAACAATTTTATCTAAAATTTAGTTGATCAAAGAAAGAATACAGTAAGACCCCTTTAATACAGTAATGACCCCTTCAAGAGCATATGTTGGCTTATTTTTTTTAAAGAATGAAATTAATAGTTTTCACAATGCATTAAAATGTTTGTTAAAAACAATATCTGTTAAAAAAATGCAGCTCTTATGACTCCCATTTCTATTGATCAAATAAACAATATAATACTATTGAAGCCAGAATAATATCTTATCGCTGCAAAATATAAAGCACTGTTTTTGTCCTAGTCTGTTTTTTAAAATATATTTTTATTCAAAAATTTGATATATTTTGCCATTGAGTTCTATTTCTGTAGTTTTTAGTGAAAGTAACTCAAGATTAATCCTGGAGCAATGCATTACAATTATGAGACTAATATTGTAAAGGATAAGGGATTGCTTTTAAATAACAGTAACAAGTAATCTATAATATATTACATTCGGGAATTAGCTTGCACAACACTTGTCATCATAGATTACTTTTAAAAGTAATTTTCCCCAACACTGTTTACCAGATAAATGTAAAGTAATCCACAGATTACATAGATGTGTCTTTTCCCTTTGTTTAACCTTTCCTTCAGCTGTGATCTTCTTTTTTTCTGTCTAGACACTGGCCTCACACCATCTTTTCTTCCTCACAGCTGTCTTGTTCTCTTTGGTTAACCTTTTCTGTGTGCCAAAAAAAGATTGCCAGAATTTTGCTCTTTTAACAATCTTTTTCTCTCTTTATCTCCCTCCGGCCATACACTGCAGATAAATACAGATGTCATTACTTTTCTGAGATTGATAATAAATAGTATTACTAAGAATTATAGGAAAACAATATTTCTACAGAAGCCTTTCAAAAGGTTGAGATCAATTGGATAATGTTTTTCAAATAAAATAAGATTTGCATATACAAGCATGCTTGGAAATCCAGGAAAATAGCTATATTGTGAAAAATTACCATTTACAAAAAATATGTTTTAATATTCATTCATTCATTTTCTTTCGGCTTAGTCCCTTTATTCATCATGGAATGCCACAGTGGAATGAACCACCAATTTATCCAGAATATGTTTTACACAGCGAATGCCTATCAAGCTGCAACCCAGAACTGGGAAACATCCATACATGCTCACATTCAGACACACACACTATGGCCAATTTAGTTCAATTCACCTATAGCGCATGTCTTTGGACTGTGGGGGAAACCCATGTTTTAATATATATTGTATAATTCATATCTGTGATCCTTTAGACATCATTATATTTTTGTGGTGACCAGAAATCAGTTTTTTTGAATAAACAAACAAACAAACAAACAAACAAACAAACAAACAAACAAACAAACAAACAAACAAATAAATACATTCCAAGAGTTCACACTTAGCTGATGATTGATTATAGAGTGTGTTTGGCATGCTGTCCCAGGAGAGAGCACTGCGCTCATAAGATCCTCGAGGCCAGGGCTCCCTCCTGTTGCAGGGCGAGAGGGGAGTTTGAGCTCAGGTAGATCTTTCTTGTTGTAGTAGCTAATGAACAGATAGTGATTGCTCTTAAGAGATAACTACATACTAGGAGCATGTCTATGGTGCCGATTTGGATTAGTCAATTAACTTAAGTTGCAAGTTTTTGGGCGGTGATAGGAAACCGGGGGACCCGGGGGAAACCCACGTGAGCACAGGGAGAACGTGTAAACTTCGCACAGAAACATCAGCTGGCTTGTTAAGGACTAGAACCAGTGATGGTCTTGCTGTGATGCAACAGTGCTAACCACTGGGCCACCATGCCACCCATCTAAAAAAGGAGGAGGAGTAGGGGTGGAAGGGGGGATTCTTCAAGTGACTTAGGAATCGTCTGATTGGTGAATCATGAATTGGGTAATGAATGACCACCTGTGTTCAATCATAAGCACGTGCTCCTCTCGAAATTAGTTTATAAATAAACTTAACAAAAAAAAAGGTCCCCTGTAATTATACTGCATTAGATTAACTGCCAATTGTCATTGCATTTATATGTTGTTATTCTTTTGTTTGTTTGTTTAAACTTTGTTGTCCGGTCCGCTTGGCGCAGAAAGGAAATTTGTCTTTAACACTGGTAACATAAATATAACCATATAACAACCACATAATAGCAACACTTAACAAGACAACCACATTTAAAAACTTAAAAACATATTAGCCCTATACATATTACTGTAGATTTAGGACAACAACTGCAATTGGGACAAATGACTTTTTAATAAGCATTTCTTCAGACTCTAGGAATTTTAAACCTATGCCCTGGTGGTAATATTGACTATGTTTACATGGACATCAGTAATCCAATTATTTGCCTTAACCTGAAAATGCAATAATCTGATTAAGGTGTTTACATGAGTTGCTTTTTGAATGTTCCTTTCATGATCCTGTTTTACATGTTATAGCACATATTTTGCGTAACATCATTGCATCACTGCATTATCCACATCTCCTTCAGAGTTTCATTTAATTTCAGGTGTTTTATTCTTAATTTATGTACTGCGAGTATGAACTGCTGGAATGGAATTTGATTTCGCATGCAGTATGGGAAAAAACCCTCAGCATTTTGCGGTGCAGGTGTCTGTGGTCCTTCACTGACTGGGTAGGTGCAGAGAATAGTGTCAAACAGCTGTGTTTGTATGGAATATCCTGTCACAAAATGCGACGAAAATCCTACACTATGGTAATTGTTTGCTTGGGGTGTTTTCATGTCTGTACTGCACTTCAGTAATGTGACTAAGATCGGCATACTCCACATTTATTAATTCCATTACTGTTTAGTTCGATTATGATTTTAATCGGATTAAATTAATCAAAAATACATGGTAGACTCTTAATCAGAGTATTGTCTTAATCGTATTAAAATTGGATTAGTGGTGTCTATGTAAATGTACTAATTGGTGATTGTTTACTTCTATTGTCCTTTTTGCAAGTCACTTTGGACAAAAGTTTTAGCTGAATTTTGAATTGCAAATGTAATTGTGAGATAATGTTTTAAATTGAAAATAATTGCTGACATAGAAATCACAATAGTAAGAAATACGGTCACACTTTATTTTGATGGTTTGTTTGTTGAATTAAGTTACATTGGATCTACATGTCAACTAATTCTAATTAGATTATAAGTAGACTGTTAGGTTGGGGTTAGGGTTTGGGTTAGTGTAAGTTGACATGTACTTGCAAAGTTTCTTATAGTCAGTTAAATGTCTGTTGAAGGAGCAGTATCAACATATATTAAGCAGACAGTCTACTAATACTCAAATGAACCATCAAAATAAAGTCATACCATAAATACATACAGTTGAAGTCAGAATTATTAGCCCCCTTTTAATTTTTTTTCTTTTTTAAATTTTTCCAAAATGATAATATTTTTTCTTCTGGAGAAAGTCTTCTTTGTTTTATTTCGGCTAGAATAAAAGCAGTTTTACATTTTTAAACAAAATTAAAATTATTAGCCCCTTTAAGCTATATATTTTTTGGATTTTCTACAGAACAAACCATCGTTATACAATAACTTGCCTAATTACCCTAACCTGCCTAGTTCCCTAATTAACCTGGTTAAGCCTTTAAATGTCACTTTAAGCTGTACAGAAGTGTCTTGAAAAATATCTAGTCAAACATTATGTGCTGTCATCATGACAAAGATAAAATAAATCAGTTATTAGAGATGAGCTATTAAAACTATTATGTTTAGAAATGTGTTGAAAAAAATCCTCTTTCCGTTAAACAGAAATTGGGGAAAAAAATAAACAGGGGGGCTAATAATTCAGGGGGGCAAATAATTCTGACTTCAACTGTATATATCCACCACAGCAAGACATGAAAAATTCAGAGAAAAAAATCCCAGTCATGATACAATTGAGATTTTACAGCAATTTACACACAAATAATATTGGAGAATCACTTCTGTATTTAATTGGCTGTTATGCCTCGCAGCCTAAGTCAAAGTCAACGTTTCTTTTTTTTTTACTCGATGACATTCAGTCTCGGAGAAGGTGAGTCAGAAAAGTGAGAAAATGCTGTATAAGGAATCGAGTTTAGTTGCAAAGAAACCAACTCCACCTGCCTCTCTCTATCTCTCTCTCTCTTATCTTTTCAAGTGTAAGTACTTGAGCAAGGGTGAAATGCATGATCAGCTCAAGATGTTCATTGGCTAAGGGTGAGAAGTGTGCGCATACACACACTCCGTCACACTCGCACACATACAGCAAGAATCTCATCATTCGTCTCCCCGTTGCTCATTAAGACATTACATAATCAACTTGTGGCTCAAGCGAAGACGAAAATGATAGGAAAAGTGCCAGTCGGCCAGGCTGCGTACTCTTTCCTCCGAGGGGGCACATGCTCTGTGATGGAACACCTATCACTGCCACACCAGCTGTTCTTTTGGCTTTGCCGGGAACAAGCACTGTGCCATCTGGGGACCTGGTGCTAATCTATGTAGAACTACAAAGTTTGCTTAAATAAATTAAAGACGAAAATCATGCTGCTCTGTATCTGTAAGTAGATAAATCGGAGAACATGAGCTCAAACCGCCTTGCAGAGAGAAAGCATAATTCTTGCACAGCAATTTCTGACCTTGTTAATCTTATATATGTTTTTTCTTCTGCTCACCTTGTGACCTGAAAGAGGCTGAAATGAATCTAGATAGTTTTACTGAATATTACAGGGCATGTTTGTAAGAGCTTATGTATGCAAACAAGATTTTATGAAAAAGGTTTTCAGGTCAGGTCTGGATTTGAGGTGAAGGAAAGGTTTGTTTTTGAAAATTAATGTTTGTCATTAGCATTGCTGGTTCAATAAAGAACTTTAACATTCCTGGAATCTTTTAATTAAGTTAAAGAGTATTTATTGTGGTGAAGCATTCATTGGATTATTTGTTAACAGGTCTGGATTTTAGGTAAAGGAAAGGTTTGCTTTTGAAAATGAAGGTTTGTCATTAGCATTGCTGGTTCAATGGAGAACTTTAACATTTCTAGAATATTTAAACTACATTAAAGAGTATTTATTGTGGCAAATCATTCAAGCCAGGCTCATTATTGATATGTATCCCTGTATGCATTTCTGGACAGCGTGAAATATGTCCCAGGAGTTTTTTTTTTGCAGTTTTCGTTTTCGCGAATGCACAAGAAGCCGATGTGTACCCTTTTTCAGATCTCAAATTTCTCTTGCGAGTGCCATTCGCGCCAATCCAATCCACCAGAAGCCGCTGTCGACCGACTGCCTGACTGACTGACCGACCGACCAATCCCTTCACCCACTCCCGTACCTAAACAACATCCAATAGTGTTTTCAAAAGCACCGGTTGACTCGCCCGTTGCAACCAACAGTGTTTTAAAAAGCAAAGCATCCAGAAAAAGGAACGCTGCCGCCAGATTCTTGACAGTAAATCAGTAAATCAGTAAAATAACACAGAAGTACTGGGATATAACAGTTTACAGTTTAGATAAAACCACTGATGTTTATGGTAAAGATTAAAATCAAAGTCAAATGCATTTAACTTGACGCTCAAAAGTGAAAGTTGTAGGCAGCAATTATATTATTTAACCAATAGGTGGCCATCAAAAATATGCCACTGAATAATTCTTCAAAAATAACACATCTAGCAATGAAACATGAAGTTTTATGTGTAAATAACTGAATTATTTATTGAAAATGAGACTAAAAATAAATATGGGTAGTACAAATTATAATGTTAGATTTATACAATTCCCAGCAGTATCAGCAACAGTATTAGTAACACAGTACTGAATATTTTACTATTTATTTTTATTCAGCTAATTATGTCTTCATGTTATTTTTAATACAATTACAGGTTCTAATTTTGTTGAAACCAAAAGTTTCTTGCAGTACTGTTTTTGTAATAAATGGAAAGACATTACATTTGTCTCCTCCTCTTTTTGACTGATCCAAAAAAATGGTCCAATCTGTGACTAAAAAACCATAATGTGATCCAAACCGTGAGATTTGTGATCCGTTACACCACTACCATAAACTGACAGAAATGGAGAGTAAACAAAACTCTGGACCGGTCTTCTCTAGCTGCAATTTAGTCAACAGTGGCTTTGAGCACGATGAGCATCCTTCTTGAAACAGATGTACGCCCCTTAAGGGAACTGAATTTTAAGAGTGCATTTTTGTTTTAAGTGCATGCTATTGCACACAGTTGGGTCACGAATCTAGATTTAAGCTGAGAGAGTTTGTCTGCCTCCTGAACTGTGTATGAATAGCATTTCAGAGCTTAGATGCTAAATAAGAAAGCCGAACCACCCACAGTCGATTTTTGATATTCTAGGTACTGTGTTATCAACTGGCCAGAATTTTGATATTTTACTTGAAGGGCTGTAATGTGACAAGAGTTCACTTACTTTAGGTACTGGGTAGCTAAACCATTCCGGCCTCGTAAGTCAGCAGAATTCTAGTAGACAGTCTAGTGGCTGCATTTTGAAAAGGTTTAAGTTTGTTTATTAAGCCTGCAGGTCAACCACCTAGTAAAGTCATTAAGCAATAGTTCAAAGTTTATTCATTTCAGTAAAATTGTTGATTTTTGGCTAGGTAAGGTGTATGGAAGCTCCACTTTGTGTCATGTTTGCTTTAGCATGAGCACTCTAAAAAAGGAGTCGCTGCCTTAAATATATTTAAAGTTGAATCTAATTACCTTTACAAGTTATTTTAAATTTACATTACTTTAAACTGACTTATTACATGGCTCAGTACAGTAGAGTACAGTACAGTTGGATACAGGTCACCCTGATGAGGCTTGTGTTTGCACTGTTAGTAGTACACTTACTTGGTTGCCACTCAAAGAAGAAAGCCATACTGGCTGTTCAGATATTGCATCTTTTGTGCACTCAAGTTAATTATTTAAAATGTAGACATAGTTTAAGTGAGCACAAATAGAGAGAAGAAGCCATTGGAGGACTTTGAGGACACATTAACATGCACAAATATATTTAATTGAACATGTACATACAGACATCACCTTTTTGGAATTGCACTATAAACTGCAGGTTAATTATGTTTTTATATAATGTAGGCCCTATACACAATTCCTTATCTTTTCTTGTTTTGATTGTAATGCAATAATGTCAGACAGATGTTGAATATTTGTTAATTTCCAAATGCAACCTAAAAAACATCAACGTCTAATGATGTTACAGCTTGACGTTGTGTGGACTTACTTACCACTATGACATCTATCAGTTATTGAATTTTGGTTGCCATACTTGATGAATAAATGTCAGTATTAGACGTCATTAAGACGTTGGTTTAAGATGTTGGCTTGATGATGGATTTTGGTCACTTGCCAACACAACCTAAAATCAACCAAATATCAACATCATTTGACGTCGTTATTGGACATCAAAATTATGTTGTCCTTTGACGCTGGCTAGACATTGGATTTAGACATTGAACAACCAAAATCTAACCTAATATTGACGTCTTATGATGTTGTGTGTCTGCTGGGTGTTTATTGGCATGTGGCAGTGGAAACTAGGGCTGCACGATTCTTGCAAAAATGTAAATCACGATTTTTTTTTGCTTAAAATCAAGATTGCAATTTTCTCACGATTCTGTAAATGTAAAATAAAGGTTAATATAATTAGCCTATTATTATTGTTAATTCTCAAACATATGGTAAAACAACAATAATAATATTAGGCCTATGTGTAGGTCTACTGTTGCTTAAAATGCTAAATTTTGTAGAGACTTTCAGACTTTCAATATGTCCTGTTTGTTAAGTCACAGTAAAACGATGACATCAAAATACAACTATTCATAATTATAAAGTTAATTTATTATGTTTAAGAAATGTGCTTGTCATCTGCCATTGACAACATTATTAAACCATTTGTTTTCACTGGTAAAATTTGAATTTTGTCATTATCAGATTCCTTCTTGCATTATATTCAACGTTATATATAAGCTAGGGTTGTTATACGGACACAGTAAACATTTATTTTCATGCACAACACTATGTGTTCACTATGAAAGAAAATGCTTGTCGTAATCATAACTGTAAAATGCCATATGATCATTTAAATGATGTGCGCACAAATGATGTTTCACTTTTACTTCCTAGTGCGGCTCATAACCGCCGTCACTGTGAGAAAAAACCACATACATGCAAATCAAACCTCCTGCACGGCCCTCAAACGATCGATCTGTGCAAAAAACTGAACGTCATTTACAACTTTATAACTTGTTATTCACAGCCTATGCAACTTCTGTTCACTAAAGTAGGCGTCATAGACGTGATCTTTTTTCGATTAATCGTGCAGCCCTAGTGGAAACGAACATAAATGTGTACTGTACTGTATCAAACCATACAGCTCAGTGGAAACAGGCCATTATTCCCTGATACCAACCTCTGAAACTATTACAGGCCCATCTGGGCCCATCTGGTATCTTAACTGTTATTTTATATTCATATCCCTATTTAAATGCTTATCTTACTGTTCTTGACTATTTGACACCATGATGTACATTATTGCTTACAAAAAAAAGTTAAATGTCATAATTGCCATAACAATATTTGTGTGGTGCTAATTAGTTAATTGTGTTACAGTTTAATTTTTATTAGTTTTAATAGATCAGTTTTTATAATGCAGAAACTTTTTTTTGCAGTTGTGAGTCATTCTTCGTTCTGTCTTGACCTTTCATCACATATTAAACTGCTGCTTTACTTCAACTGTTCCATGCTAACCAATCATGGACATTTACAAAGGCAGTCTATCAGGACGGATCAGAGCATCAACTG